>NW_026705156.1:0-300000 GCF_029867415.1 Vicia villosa | reverse complement strand
GCGTTAGTGCATTTTTTATTATTAGATTTTAATGTAATGGACTTACCTTTCTTCTGAGGTTCGTTTGCATCCAACTCTGTTTCATGACTCCTCAGGGCACTGATCATCTCCTCAAGAGAAACTTCATTCAGATTCTTGGCAATCTTGAATGCAGTCACCATGGGTCCCCATCTTCTGGGTAAGCTTCTGATGATCTTCTTTACATGATCAGCTTTGGTGTAGCCTTTATCTATCACTCTCAATCCTGCAGTCAGAGTCTGGAATCTTGAAAACATTGCTTCAATGTTCTCATCTTCCTCCAACTTGAATGCTTCATACTTCTGGATTAGAGCCAAGGCCATTGTCTCCTTTACTTGAGCATTACCCTCATGAGTCATCTTTAAGAATCCAAAGATATCATGAGTTGTTTCTCTGTTTGTTATCTTCTCATACTCAGCATGAGAGATATCATTTAACAATATAGTTCTAGACTTGTGATGATTCTTGAAGTCTTTCTTTTGAGCATCACTCATGGCTTGTCTAGAAATCTTGACACCTTGAGCATTTACAGGATGTGTATAACCATCCAGCACTAGATCCCATAAGTCACCATCTTGACAAAGAAAGTAACTTTCGAGTCTATCTTTCCAGTACTCAAAGTTTTCACCATCAAAAACTGGTGGTCTATTATAGCCATTAAAACTATTGCTTCCATTACCATTGTTGTTTTGTTTAGGAGTAGGAGTAGATGAAGTTGTTTCAACCATTTTGACTTTGTGTTTTTCTCCCTGAATCTTTTATCTAACACGGTTAAGTGCTTGCACCTAGAACCGGCGCTCTGTGTAACGCCCCAGACTGCTTTCAGGATGATCGACTGACCCCACAAACCAACACGGGTCTTTTCAGCATGCTTTGACCTCACTCGCATGCTTTCCGGGAAACTTCCTAGAAGGTCACCCATCCCAATACTACTCCAAGTCAAGCACGCTTAACTGTGAAGTTCTTATTGAACGGGCTCCCGAAAAAGAAGATGCATCTTGTTGGTATATGTAGTACCTATCAATCCTTATAAGCTTTCCTTCAACCATGCAGTCCCATACCTGCACGGCTTTAGGATCCCTCTCATTCCGATGTGGCGACCACCCTAGCCCCAATTGGCCCCAGGTGTTCCATGCGGTGCAACCACCCCTCGCCTTCTTCGGCCTCGGGTGTTACATGCCCACCAGCTTCCGCATGGTTCGTCCTTGAACCACATCATACTGGGAGAGGTCTGGCTCTGATACCATTTGTAACGCCCTAGAATACTTTCAAGATGATCGACTGACCCCACAAACCAACACGAGTCTTTTCAGCATGCTTTGACCTCACTCGCATGCTTTCCGGGAAACTTCCCAGAAGGTCACCCATCCCAATACTACTCCAAGTCAAGCACGCTTAACTGTGAAGTTCTTATTGAACGGGCTCCCGAAAAAGAAGATGCATCTTGTTGGTATAGGTAGTACCTATCAATCCTTATAAGCTTTCCTTCAACCATGTAGTCCCATACCTGCACGGCTTTATGATCCCTCTCATTCCGATGTGGCGACCACCCTAGCCCCAATTGGCCCCAGGTGTTCCATGCGGTGCAACCACCCCTCGCCTTCTTCGGCCTCGGGTGTTACACTCTGATGCCAATTGAAGGATAGAAAAACACTTAGAAAGAGGGAATTGAATAAGTGTATCTCAAAAACTTAGAAGATAAAAATAATCAACACAATGATTTTTATCCTGGTTCATTGTTAACCAAACTACTCCAGTCCACCCCCTTAGAGTGATTTACCTCAACTGAGGATTTAATCCACTAATCCAACTGATTACAATGGTTATCCACTTAGGAACACTCTAAGTCTTCTAGAGTATCCTGATCACAACTTGATCACTCTAGGAATCCTTTTACAATCAATGTAAAATAAAGTTTACAAGAGTTTAAATGCTTCTAATAAAGCTGTAATCACAACTGTGATATTTCTCTTAAGTTCTAAACTTAACATTCACTAAATATTACAAGAGTTTGTGAGGTTGAATATGAAGTTTGTAAGCTTTTGAATTTGACAGTGTTTCAGTATGTTTGCGCAAGTGTGTTGTATTCAACTTCTGATGAGAACTTCTATTTATAGGCGCTGAGAGGAAATGACCGTTGGGAGCATTTAATGCTTTGCATGAATAGCACAACGCTGCATTTAATGTTTCACACTTTGGTCAACTACCTCGAGCCTTTCTTTTGCTGCTTTTACTGACTTCACCTTTTGTAGCTTATAACGTTCCTTTTGTCAGTCAGAGATTAGACGTTAGAGCCTTTCATCTTGTACTTTCTTCTGGACTTAGATTTTGTAGATAACAACGTTTGAATATCAGAGTCATCAACTTTGGTGCAGAGCATCTTCTGTCTTCTGACTATGAAGAGCTTGAGTGTGATACCATCAGAACTTCAGAGCTTATTCTTCTGACTTCCATTCTTCTGATGCTTTCCAGTTCATGTTCTGATTCTGCATGACCATCTTCTGATGTCTTGCCAGAGCATGTTCTGATGAAGCCATCCTGAACTTTCTGAGTCAGTTGCTTCTGAGCGCTGATTTGTGCATACTCTATATATATTTCCTGAAATGGAAAATGCAAAGGATTAGAGTACCACATTATCTTATACAAAATTCATACCTAATGTTATCATCAAAACACAGAATATTGATCAGAACATTTCTTGTTCTAACAGAGGGGACGCTTTCTACCCCGATCAGACACAAACATATGTTCCTTGCGACCATGAGCACCTTCAGCAACTACGCCTTTTCTCTTTTCCTCCTTAACCTTGCCAAGATCTCCATGCAACTGGGGTTTTGCAGAAGGGCCGCCTTTTTCTGTCACACTCTTTTTCTCCAGAAGAGGAGATGATCGACGCAATTCCTCATAAAACAAATAGACCTGATCCAGCCTCATCCTCCTCCATGCTGCTTCTCGATCCATCTGGGCTTTGAAAGTGCAGAAAGTCAATAAACAGTAACTCAGGGGTACAGTTGTTGCTACCGAAGATGGAAGAACGAAACCCTAAAATATCAAATATGTAAAAATCAAACACACCTTTCGACTGGAGATGTTGAATCCTTATCGTTTGACATGTTTGCCGAGCGTTGAAGTTTTGGTAAAGATTGGCTACACCGTTCAACTTCTGCAAAATAACAAACGTTTAGGTATCAGCAAAATAAATGTGGGTTATATTTTTCTAGTCCTGAACTTTTATGGAGTAAAAAAAACGCCCCTTCAATTACTTGCTTTTACTTAATGACATTGGGCCTTCACATTATGGATCTTAAGGCTGCAATGTTATAATTGGGCCCAAATTTCATTGGGCCGTCCATTATATTAATACATCTATTTTCTACTCAATTTTATAAATATCAATTCTCCTTATTATAAAAAAAAGGGTTAAATATGTTTTAGGTCCCTGTAAATATCCCAAAAAATGGTTTTCGTCCCTCTAATGTTTTTGTTCAAATAATGGTCCCTCTAATATTTTCCGTCCCTATTATGCATCCCTGCCATCATTTCCACTTAACAGATGCTTATGTGGAAAATGACTTGGCATTTTTTTTAATTAAACCGTCAGCTTCATTTTCCACGTGTGTAATCAAATTACCAGCATAAATGTTCATAGCCCTATGCCATAAACGATATTGCTTTCTTCTTCCCCAAATTCGTTACCATTTTCCTGTGCTAGGGTTCCTAATTTCTCCTTGCTTTCTTCTTCTCCAGAAAATTAAAGTCATACAAAGTAACATTCGTCTTCTTCGCTCAATATTCACTGATGTCTTATTCCAGAACCTCAGCTTCAAATCCCATGAACAGTGGGTCTCTTCTGTTCGCGGCAAACGAGGAAGGAAGTGTGGATGTGAAGCACGAATGGTTCCATACATTTGCAAGAACGATCGAAACAAAGGTAGGCTCTTCTGGAGGTGTCCATTTTGGCAGAGTGGAGATACCTGCGATTTATTTATATGGGACGAAGATCTGGCTGAAGACGACAGTGTTGGTGTCGAATCGGTAGATGTCAACAAGCTAAAGGAATTGGAGATTGTTGAATTGATGAGAGAGTTGTATCAAGCTTCCAAGAAGAAGAACATGAAGCTGCAAGGGAAGTTGAAATTAGAGGCATGGACTAGAAAAATCAAGTTGATGCTTTTGTTGGTTTCTCTTCTGATTAATGTTTACCTACTATGCAAATGTAATTGTTGAAAAACATCAGTAATGTAATCATTGTGTCATTGGCAATGTAGTAACTCTGTTATTGTGTAAGATTTTGCTATGTGAGATTGTCCTATAACTAGATTTTGTAAGATTTTGTTATGCTTAATGAATTCTTGGTTATGTTCTTCATGCTAAAATAAGCTTTAAATTATAAAGTCTCTTTGGAATGTGGACATAGTTTGTACTAAATTCGTGAAATTATAGCTAAGAATTCAACAATAGTGCTCAAAATGACATTATAGGTTTATCATTTAATCCAAAACAGATCCATTAAATGGACTCAGATTGTACATTGACCAAAATAAGAAAGTTTGCAACTTAAGACAGTATGGTGGACATAGTTCCTCCTTGCCTCTTTTAGAGCTTCCACCGAAAAATACATACCACAGTAGTAACCATAGTCAATACCAGAAATAAATTACAAAACAAAAAGAATGTAACAACATTAAGTAATTATAGTAACCATAGTCACTTACAGGATCTTTGAAAGCTAGTTTCACATGAGATTTTTATACTTTTGGTACAGACCCAAAAAAGGTTTTTGGTCCATATTTTTGTGCAGCCTGATTTTTTATAGGACTTAGGTCAACATTCAGTGGTGGAATGTCAAGGACAATTCCTTCCTCATTAATGATATCATTGAGAATTGCATCCAAAACATCTGGATCGATTTCATCAAGGTATTGTCTTCTATCTGGGTTTGGGAAGCTCAGTTCCAGTTTGACTTGCTTGTGTGGGAAGCTCAGTTGTATTGACATTTGGGTTGCTATCTAGAACAATCTGTTTGTTCTTCTTACATGATTCTACCCTTATACCTAACAACTTTTTCCCTTAAGGCTGCAAACCTACCCATTAGATATGATATAATCCATTCAAACATAGTTATGATTGACTTATCCCTTTGAAGCAAGATAGTTGCATTAAAGGATTCACTTAAGTTATTCATCAAGACATCACATTTACTATACAGAGGAAAAACATGCTTACACCACTTAGATTTTGGGATTGCTTCCAACCATTCAAAAGCATCATTGCTGGCCTCTTTGATCTTATGCATGTATTGCTGATGAGCCTCCACATATGTAGCCTTTGCTGCAGCCAGTATGAGATCCCTAAATAGGGTTCCACCTCCAAACTTTTTCTTAAAGTTAGCATACAAGTGCCTTACACAAAACCTATGTTCAAAAGCTGGATATTGCTCCTCAAACACTTGTACAAGACCCTGAAAAAACAATGAAACCATTAAAACATTTCATTAATAATGAAAGCCAATAAAAGGAGTGATAGCCAAAAAATATACATGCCTTTTGTTGGTTAGAAATGAAGCACCATCTTTTTTCACCAATATCCTAAAGTAGAAGCTCCATAAACCAACTCCAAGTGTCTTTTTACTCAGTTTCCACCACTCCAAAAGCTAAGGGTAAATACTGGTCATTTGGATCTCTCCCAACAACTATTACCAATATCCCACCATACTTGTGCTTTAGATGACATCCATCTAGTCCAATAAAAGGCCTACAAGCTAACTTCAGGGCTTTCTTTGTTCCATCAAAGCACAAATAACACCTTTCAAACCTTGGTAGCAAACCTGATCTTGGAGATTGTATGTTCATCTTGAAGGTGTTTCCTGGGGAAGCCCTCCTCAATTCAGCCCTATATGACCACAGTAGATTGTACTGTTTGCTAGAGTCGCCTTCCACAACCCTTTTGGCAATCTTCCATGCCTTAAATGCCCTACATCCAGGGATTTCAGTTGCATATCTCACTCTTACATCTTCAATTACATCATTCAATTTCATTTTGCTGCAATTTTTCATCCTATCAACAATTACTTTTGCAACCCATTCAGCTTTGGCACTCTTGTTAAAAAATTGTCTTCCACACTTGTGTTTAGCAAACAATGTCTTGATTTTAAATTTAGTTGATGTTAACACTTTACTACACAGCACAGTGTAATTGTACTGTCCCTTCTCCATAAATGTTGCATCCCCTGTCACATGAATCAAAGAACGACCATGACCAAGTGTCTTGACCAGTAAAAGCATAAACTTCCCCACCCTCATAGGTTAGATTTGGATCTTTTGCAAAACGGCCCTTAGTGTAAAATATTACCTTAAATGTACCCATCCCTAAAAAAAACAGTGAAAACGACAATAAACATTGGACCAACAATGAACATTTTTTATAACAAACCAAGATTTTTAAAAGGGAAATATAATAATAGACAACTGGTCCTACCTCAGATTCAATATCGAGGGACCACAACACTATCACCTTTCAACCCTTGTCTAGGACCACAACACTATCGTGAGCAGCAAACTGTAGATTCTGCAACCATGACAAACTTAATCAAGTTAGCATATATAGAACAGAGATTGTTAATGTTGGCGAAAGTGAATGGAAGTGTGGAGAGCAATTTCACCTTCTCTTGGGAAAAAACCCTAGCAGAGAAATCTGGGAAAAACACAAACCGTAAAAGAGGAATGAAGATGAAGAGATTGTAACTTTAGGTTTTTTTTTACTAAGTTACTCTTCTAATTAACAGCTCAGCATATGTTATTTAAAAAATTAAAAAAAAGAATGTCAAATCATGATCCACGTAAGCGTCTGTTAAGTGGAATTGATGACAGGGATGCATGATAGGGACGAGAAATATTAGAAGGACCATTATTCGAACAAAAATATTAGAGGGACGAAAACCATATTTTTGGATATTTACAGGGACCTAAAACATATTTAACCCTAAAAAAAAATTCTCAATAAGTCAGACCGGATATTATTTTCGCATATTTCCTCGTGTTAATTTTAATTAACATGGTTTTTTTCTCTATTTCCATTGCTTTAAAATTTGTTACTATTTTTTTCTTTACAATTTCTTTATGTTTTTTATAAACAAATTAGTATAATTATTTATTTTAATTATTTTTATTAGACAAAATTATATTTATTAATTTAAATGTATATTTGCATCAAATGCGCGTCCCGTATCAGGACCCGTGCGAACGCATGAGTTTGTTACTAGTTTATTTTACGATTGATTCACATATATTATAAAATAAATTCCTTATATCCACCATTACAGCCCGAGTCACATGCTCCAGCTTCCTTTGTATCACACTGCACGAATTTTACCCATTAATTCATAATTATATTCACCATATGATTGAGAACACATGGAAATACAGGAAGCAAGGGACATGAAAGCAAGGACACCCATGTTAAAATTTAAAACATGAAGACATAGTTACATTACAAAATTGTTCTTACAAGTTGTTTTACTTTGAAGAATATAAACAACTAGTAAAGTGCGGCAACACGGGTACATTTATTTGATATTATATGTACAATTTGTTTATATTTTTATAATATTAAATAATAAATATAATTATATAAAGAATAATAATATTCATGCATTTGCATAGGTTAAAATGATTTTGTATGGTAGTTTTATTCTCAAATGTATATTAAAAGTAATATAAAAAAATTGCATAAATTTAAATGATCTTGTCCCGTTACATATTTGTTTAATATGATATAAATTTTATTTAAATAAACATGTATATATTTTATTGATAGTGCCCCGTGAGAAAAATAAAAATTTTGACATTTAAAAATAAGAATTTTGTGTCTCAAATAAAAACAATTGTTAATTAAAATAAAATATGTATTTTACTAATAGTTTACAATGAGAAAATCGAAATAGTGATATTTGAAATATTAATAGTATGATAGTAAACTAAGAAAGATACAAGTCATGCCAAGTGGTACAACTCCGCCTTCCAAGATAGAATAATATCCATATAATTTATTCACTGAAGAATGAAATATAAACTAAAATGATATGTGAAAAATTATGTTTTCGGTCAAAAATGAAAACTAAATACTTATACTCTTAACATAATCTTTTAATTTACATTTTATTATGAGGATGCATATTTTATAATCGTAGAATTTTCAGCATTTAGACAAGAACACGTTACTATCCATATAAATTACATAATCCAAAGTGAAATATAAGTAACAATAGTATATAAAAATGTTGATTTATTTAATTAAGAGCTAAAACCAGTAAAATCTTCTTCTCACATAGTTTTTTTATATATATATTTCATTCTAAAACGTGTTTATTTTATAATCATAGAAAATTTCTGTTCCAAAAAAAAAAAAAAAAACTTTTACAAAGTAAAAAAAATTATGCTTACAATTTCCAAATCAATACAAATTATTAGGTTTGATCTTCTTCGAATTATAAAACTTATTTCATCACATCAAAAAAATAACCAAACTTAATCAAGAGGTTGGCTCAATTCAATTCAATCTAACGGGTGTGTATAAAATACATATATCCTTGTACAACATGAAACCAAAAACATAGAAGGAATTAATTTTATAATACACGAATGATTTTTAAAATTAGGGGTGTTCAAAACCAAACCAAATCAATAGAAAATTGTAAATTAAATCGAAACCGTAAAAAACTATATTTGGTTCAGATTTGTTTGAGTCATCTTTTAACAAAATCGTATGGTTCGATTCGGTTTGCGGTTTGTATTTTGTAAACCAAACCAAACCGCATTATGTTACAACCTAACTTTTACTTAACTCACATCCAATCCAAACTTAAACCTATTATACCCTAGCCTTATGATTACAAACAATTTTCTCATCCTTACACATATAAAAAAATTATTAGGTTTGATCTTCTTCGAATTATAAAACTTATTTCATCACATCAAAAAAATAACCAAACTTAATCAAGAGGTTGGCTCAATTCAATTCAATCTAACGGGTGTGTATAAAATACATATATCCTTGTACAACATGAAACCAAAAACATAGAAGGAATTAATTTTATAATACACGAATGATTTTTAAAATTAGGGGTGTTCAAAACCAAACCAAATCAATAGAAAATTGCAAATTAAATCGAAACCGTAAAAAACCATATTTGGTTCGGATTTGTTTGAGTCATCTTTTAACAAAATCGCATGGTTCGATTCGGTTTGCGGTTTGTATTTTGTAAATCGAACCAAATCGAATCAAACTGCATTATGTTACAATCTAACTTTTACTTAACTCACATTCAATCCAAACTTAAACCTATTATACCTTAGCCTTATGATTACGGACAATTTTCTCATCCTTACACATATGATTTCAATTCTGATCTTCTCAAATCTCTAATAGCATTATCGCGTCTTCTTTGCCACATACATCTTCCCTCTTCTCTAATCTCTACTCTCTTATATTCTTTCTTTTTCACCTTCTCATTTTTATACAAATGTTCCATATTTCAGTTTCGTTTTTATCGCACATCTTCTTCTCTAACCTCTCAACTCTTTTGTTTTTTCTTCTTCATCTTCACTAATCTTTCGTCTCTTCTATTTTTTTCATTATAATTTTGGCTTAATTGTAACTTTAGTCCCCCCATTTTGTCTTTTTCTTGATTTTGATCCTTCTATTTTAAAAACCACTATTTTAGTCCCCTTTTTAAGTTTTTTGTGCAATTTTCGTCCCCCTATTTTGCTTTTTTCTGCAAAATTAGTCCCTATTGTTGTCCCTTTTTCAACGTAAAACTCAAAAGGGGACCAAAATCGTGGTTTTAAAAATAGGGGGACCAAAATAATAAAAAACATAAAATAGGGGGACCAAAGTTGCAATTAAACCATTTTGGCTTAATACAAAGTTAAATATGAAAAGTTGTTGTCAAAATATGACGAGTTTTATTGTTATTTGATAGTGTATGAATGTCTAAATACAAAGTTATGTTCTCATCTATATGTGTATGTATGGTTCAATAAAATATTTGTAAAAAATCGAACCAACCGAACCGAACTAAACCACATTGATTTAGTTCGGTCCGTTTTTTTCTAAAAGTCAACCGAATCAAACTAAATCGTACGATTTTTTCTCTTGCAATTCGTATAATTTTTTTCGTCAAAACCGTTCAAACCACACACGAAGACCCCATAAAACTTGTAAGGAACATGATGTAGACAGGTTGTAAATTAATTTCTAAGCAACCATAGAGGTCATGGTTCGATTCAGTCTAAAGACCAGACTATAAAAGGTATTTTGCCTTTTTTTAATTATTTTTCTTTTACTAAATAATATTATTATTTTTATTGCATCACGTTACTTTGCAAAGTTTGAGTTCTTCCCATTCCGTTTAACCTAGCAAAATATGCAGCAGCCTCTGTAATTCAAGCACTCAGGTTAGTATTCTGATTTCAATTCCTTCTTCACCGTCCCTCCTCCTTCTACTTCAATTCTTCATACTTTTCCGTCTATTTCATTTTAATTTTCAAAAAAAATTCCATTGTTGTTCTCGTGAAACGCATCTGAGGCCGCCGCGACAGTGATGCGCGCCGCACATAGCATCACTGGCCGCTCCCCTCCGTCCCGCCGCGATTGCCTCACGATTAACCACCTAGCTTATAAGTTATAATTCTGAAGTTGATAATTTTTTTTTTGCAGGAAATTATATAGTAAAGAGTGTTGATGATTTGGCAATATGAATAAGTTATTGGACTTTGGGAAGAAAGCCCTGTTTTATGCCAGGGTACTTTCTGGATATGAAGAGCGGAGAATTCGGAAATTTAGGATGCAGCTTGAACAACGGGTTCAACAGGTTTAACATCTTATCTTATGAACCGTTTTACATTCTTGATTGAGTTAGTTTTGTTAACATATGAATGTTGTTAGTTGGGATTAGTTTTGTTCTCTTTTAGAAATCATATGAGATGATAACATATGAATGTTGTTAGTTGGGACTTGGGGGTTTCATATGAATATGAGGCTCTTTGCAAATTGCAATAGCTAAGAGGAGAGTCTCATTTTAGAGACAATGGAAAAACGAAGGAGAATCTACATTAGTGAATTGAAGTTGTAATGGATTTAATGGAGTAAGTTGGTGCATTTTCTAGTTTCGGGAACATTTTTTATGTTTTGCGTTGGATGTGTGGTAAAATTAGACATCATAAAATTAGAAATGACAATATTAGAGAGAGTGTTGGGATAACAACGTATTGTAGAAAAGATGATAGAAAATAGACTTAGGTGGTTTAGGATGCAGATAGAAAACATGTAGCTTTGGTAGTAAGGGGAGTAGATCAGATGAATGAAGAGGAGTCAAAGAGTTAGAGGTAAAAGAAGACCTAGAAAAGCTATTGAGAAAAATTTAGAAATTAACATTGTGGAGAGAAGCATGATTCTAGATAGAACATTATGGCGGTAGTTGATTCATGTATCCGACCTCACTTAGAGTTAGCGGGATAAGACTTGGGTGTTGTTTTGTTTTTGTTTTTGTTTTTGTTGTAAGCATGTGTGATCAGTTAGAGTCGTCACAAACATCTTAACCCATCATCATTTTCATCCATAGTCTGATTAAGGATCAACTTTTGTTTGAGCTGCTCTAACAATCTTATTAAATAGATATAAATAAAACAGGGTAGTTAAGATATTAACTCATAATATGTTTCCTCCTTGTTTCGAAGTTCCTACTTACTTACCTTGGGAAAATATGAATTTGACCTCATTTTTTGCTGCGGTGAAATGGGATTTCCTAGTTCATGACCATCTACATGAGCTCTAAGACTTTCTTATATTTGTTGTCTTACTTGATCAATTTCTGATGTGGTATGATTTTCTCTGATCAAAAGGCACAAGCAAAGAAAGCAGCCATAAACAAAGTACCTGAGCAGATCATATTATCTGAAGTTCGTCGTATGGTTGAAGAAATGCAAGCTTTGAACAAGAAGCTGGAAGAAACGGTAAGTTGTAATCTCATGAAAATCTGAAACTTTAAGCATTTTTTTTTTTAATTTGGAAATTTTCTTTGAAAATTTCAATCTTTTTCCTTCACTTGCGAATATGAAGGCACAATGTCTTCTAAACAAAAACATTCATTTGTTCTTGAGAAGATCTACTACGCCATTGCAAACTTCAGGATGAAATTCAATTTTTCCATAGTTATGCTGATTTTGAATTTGGATTATTCCTATTCTTTCATTTTGATTCTTTTTAGGGGTTAAAAATGGCATATTGTGATCTTTAGCAAAGTGCATGTTGTGATCTTAAGCTGTTAAATTAAGTTGTCATGTGGTATATGGTTTCGGTTCCTTAATGTACGCACTGCGATTGGTTCATCTGTAACAGGAGGTAGCCATTGAGGAATACTTCAAGCCTCTTGACCAGGAGGCTGAGTTTTTAATGAAAATGCAACTACAAGGGGAAGAGAAAACGTCGGATATGATGATGAAAGCACTAGAGGAACAAGCTATGCGTCGACAAGCTGAGGCAGAAAAAAGTACAAGTGTGCCTCAAATAGAAAATGTTGAAACCAACCTGAAGGAATCTGAGACTCTGGTGCAAACATGTATAGAAGAGGGAGAAAAAAATTTGAAGGACAATACACATTAAGTAGAGAAAGAAGAGAGAACTTCGAAGAACAATCTATTTGTATTATTTAAAATCGCATCTTGAGGTGCGATCATGTTAACTTCAACATTTTTTGAGGTAAGGAATGGTTAAATAATAAATTTCATGCATGTTTTAAAACATTTAAATTTTGTCACAGTACCTATTTGAGTTCCTGGATGAACATGGATATCGTAAGAATTCAACTTCAAGTCTCGTCCGATTTACAACTCTTTGAGACATTGGGCATGTAGAGGCATGGCATAGCATTTTAACTTTGAGAAAATGGCAATAGCAATCAATCTTTGAGATCAACATGGGGGGATAACTTTGAATTTTGGTGATTTAGCAACTTTCTCTCCATCTCTTTCTTAATCAATTAATTTTCCCATTTAAATAATTTATTTTAATTACACATCTACCTTCTGAATACATTACCAAAGTTACCCAATGC
Organism: Vicia villosa; assembly: GCF_029867415.1. NCBI lineage: Eukaryota > Viridiplantae > Streptophyta > Magnoliopsida > Fabales > Fabaceae > Vicia > Vicia villosa. The sequence continues at coordinate 286,871 of NW_026705156.1, read as the reverse complement.
ATTTCCCCATCCTTTAGAATTGGTATTGGTCTTACCATAAACATGGAGTTAGTCTTCTCAATTTCTCAAAAGTTATAGGGATCTCTCCAGAATTGGTATTGGTCTTACCATCAACAAGGAGTTAGAGTCTTCTCAATTTCTCAAAAGCTATAGGGATCTCTTCAAGTTTTGATAGAGAAAAATACACTTCCACTTGGTTCTCATCCTAACTATAAATTAGATTGGTAGTATGTAATGAAGTGATAAATAATTAGATTTCAACGTGGAATGAAGTAGAATGTAAAATAATTTAGTAAATTAAATCTTCTATTTCTGTTTCATCCAATTTGAGACGTAGGTAATAGAAGAAATATTTAAATTTTAAAATTTTAAATAATGGAATGAATTATTGTTCGGTTCTGCAATGCTCCACTTCATTTAATTATGCTCCATTTTAATTTATTAATCCAAACACAACCTTACTCTCAAGTGACTGTTCCAACACCCAATCTAGAAAACACTAAATTTGTCACACTCATGAGTCGTGAAGGAGATATGTTTAAAGTAACAGAAATGATATAGCTACACCAAATTATGACACATATACCGTAATTTATACTATTCAATATACTTTTTTTAATTATATTTACCTGCATTGGTTTTTGAGCCACACTTGAATTGAAATTGAAATTATACAGTGTAAATCATACGGTGTAGCAATCTAGGTGTAAATATAGCACACTTGTTAAACTAACGATGGTAATTACATTTAGTGGAAGCCAATGATGGAAGACCACTTGTATTTATATGATTCGCATGAGCCAATCACTTAGAAGGATAAATCCGAGGAGAAGACCGACAAAGATTGGGTGACATGGAATCAAAAAGCAGTAGTTGTGATAAAGAAATTGCATTGATTGAAGCTTGTTCGAGCATGTATCAACATATATTAATTCATATGCGTTATGGACAAAGTTTGAATTGTTTATTCAAGAGAAGATGTCTAAAAATAAAATTCGCATTGTTAGACAATTGGTGATGGTTGAGTACTAAAATGATCAAAACATGACTGAACATCTAAATGTGTTTAAAAGTATTGCAAATAAATTGAAGAAAATATAAATGGAGATAGATGACGTGTTAAAAACACTTCTACTTCCTAGTTCCTTACTTGAGATTTGGGACATCCTAATGGTCACTCTCCGTAATTCTCTTTTAGACAGAATGATTAACATGTATTTGTTATTGATTATTTTTTAAATGAAGAATTAAGACGAAGGGAAAGAGTCTTGAACAAAAAGTTTGAAGCCAATGTCATTGTAAATAGACGAATGATTAGGAATTTCAAAAAAAGTGGTCATAAAAAAATAATGAGGTAGATCAAAGTTTCACACTAGACTAAGTTATTATTATCATGACATAACATATCATAGAGAGTTTGAGTGTAGATTCTTAAAAAGATTAAGATACTAAAACACTCCATCCTAACTATATCAGCCCAACAAAGAAAGAATATGAGACCGTTATTGGAGTTGTACCAATTAACGAGGATATATTTATTAAAGATGAAAGTTATATATGTTTAGTGTTGAATTATTGTATTTCAATAATTGACTTAGGAGGATCCTTTCAAGTAACTTCTCATGAAGGATTATTTTCATATAAAAAATGAGACCTTGTCATGGAAAAGACATGCAACCATGTCACAAGCAACATTGTTGGCATTGATGGGGTGACTCGAGTTCTAGAGAATGAAAATAAGCTCGCGTTGAAGGATGTGATACATGTTCCAGACACGCATACAATTCTTATATTGGTAGGAAAGTTAGATGATGTTGGAATGACAAATCAATTTGAAGCTGGTATATGGAAGCTCAGCAAAGGAATCATGATCGTTTCTCATTGGACAAGTAAAAGTCTATGTACATTATGCAGGGAAAGATAAATAATGTAAAGACCAACATTGCTCAAGACATAAGAGACTAGGTCACATGAGCAAGAAATGTTTAGAGATTCTTACTAAATGCCAACCACTTGAATCTCGTGAAGATTGTTTAAAAGGAAAACAACACATAATATCTTTTCAAAGATTAGGCAATGCAAGAAGAAGAAAAAAAAGCATATTATAGATCTTATTCATTCATATGTATTCTCAACATCTAAAAGGTCCCATGGTGGGACATAACACTTTATTACCTTCATTGATGATCACTAATAGCCTTATTTTGGTGAATAATGTTAGTTTTATGTGTTTTTAATCAATCACTGATAGCTTATAGTTGATAATAATATGTGCCTTGTCTATGCATTTCACTTGGTTTGTATAGTGTAATATCAATTCTTATGACGAGTGGTGTCACGACAATGCTCGAGTGTTGATTCTTATTAGAATTAAGTGCCAGAAGATGTTGTTGAAATCGCGACACTTGAGAAATAGATGAATGTTGGAAGATTCTGGGATACATGTTGCGCTGGCAAGAACAATTAAGGATGAAAAAACTTCAAGAATAACGAAATTTGTCACTCATGTGCAGTGTACTATCATAGTACTCCCTTAAAAAAATGAATATAGTTCATTATTGGATCAATGTTATTGGATAAAATGAAGTTGGACCAAGGACCAAAAAGAATAACTATAAAAAGAAAGGAACCTCTATAATGAAAAAGACATTGAAAGTTGAGAAGGAATCCACCTAAAGAAAGAAATGGTAGAACAAGAGTTGTTATCATTATCTTTCCCCCATATCCAATTTTGTGCAATCTGACGATAAGAGGGGTGAAACCAAAGATCACATGTAGTTGGAATGTTGCAAGGGAATTTGGTTTCTTCTTTAGGTTTGTCATTTTTATTCTTACTTGTTTAAGAATGTGTAACTTATTATATCATTATTCTATTTTTTTATGCTCACTTTAAGTTAATCCTATTTTGTTGGATAATGTAAAATTCCATGAACAAGTAATCTTTTGACTTTGAATTAATGTGGTTTATGAATTATTAATTTAGTTCTTGTAAACTATTTCCATATGTTTAATTTAGATTATGATTATCTTAAGGTTAAATAAAAGTTTATTAAGATGTGTTAATGCTTAGTAAATGGATCTCAAGAACTAACATGGTAAAATAACGAGTGAACACACGTTTCTAACTTAATCACTTTTGACATAAAAGATTAGGGTTAGAAGGGTAAACATGACAAGTTTTACTTGTAGTGCAATGATGCTAATGAGAGCTAAAATATTAGGTAACCTCAGTGATCTATTGCATATTTTCACGTTATTGGAAAACACCACGAAGTTAAGCCCTAGCTCACTTGACATGACGCCACTCATCACCATAGGCACTAGATGAACTCATGGGATGAATCACTGCCAACATATTCACATACTATGTTTCACACTCAATATACATTTTTTTGTTCTACAACCTAGTTACATGATACTTAATAAAAATATTTATTTTATCTCATGGGTTACTTTGTTAGTTTAAAATGATTTATCAAAATGTATAATGTAAATTCTCGTGGGATTGATACTTTTCTTATCATTTGATACTAGTTTGATTGTATGTATATACTTAACCATGTGAAATTAACCCAAGAGATTTTTGGCGTTGTTATTGGGGATTATGTCATTAAGCTTTGATTTTTCATTAAATATAGTTGGACAATTCATCTCATCATTTTATTTGTTTTATATCCTATGTGAAATGACAAGTTGAATCAGAATGTGCACGTAGATTTCCCTTAAATATGGAGTCGACTCCAAGCCATAAAGAACATTCAGAATCCTAAAGCTAGTTCAACAAACTTACTATATGTTTGAGGGACACATTGTTCCTAAGGTATAGCAAGTTGAACAAGAGGAATTAGAGGATTAAGTAGTTGAAGAAGTCATGAAAAATTAAGACATCATTGGCATCACCAGTAATAGAGCAAGAAGCATCAATGACTTCATATTTTTTTTATCCTAATTCCATGAATACTTATATCATTAGACTTAAGATTGTTGCATCACAAATCTAGTTTAAACCCATGATGCTTCAGATATTGAAAACTATTGGACAATTTTCGTGTGATGTTATAGATGCCCCTCATTTAGACACGGCAACATAACTCGTACCCATGGATACTCACTTGAATCTTTCCCGAGTTTGATAGGGAAAACACGATTTGATTGAAATTGGATTTAGGTTTTCCCCAATTACAAAATATAGATATGAGTCAAGTAATGGAGACACTAGTACTCACCCAAACTTGCCCCTAAACTCGCCATATTTATATTAGTATGTATTTTATTATTTAGTTTTAATATTTTAGAATATTAGTTGCATAATCAACGCTTTGATATTTTGGTTCGTATGTTATTATTTAAAATATTTGAAATGTATGTTTAGAATTTTTTGGGGATTGTTTTAATTTGTTATTTGTAATATAATTTAATATTGGAGAAATATATTATTTTTTATTAAAAAATTGATGATGAGGATGGGGATACCCGAACCTAACCTCAACCTACTTGAGAAGGGTTCGGGGTTCAATTTTTCATCCGCGGTGAGGATTGTGGTTAGTAACAGAGATTGATTAGGGATTCGAGCTTGGGACTGGGTGAGATAAAAATAGTCTCCACCCTACCCCATTTCCACGCCTACTCTCATTTGTATTTGAAACAAATTTAGGAAGTTGAAATGAACATCAAAGTGTCCGGGATCACTAATGACGCCTTCATAATCATATTATTTTCTTATTCTCTACGGGATCATGATAAAAGTTAGATAGAGGGGGAGATAAGTACTTCTCTCATGTCCAGAATGTCAATATGAGGAATGAGGTTGCTTTATTTCGATAAGGGGGAGATTAGTCATTATTTAACGCTTTGGTAAGATTCAAGAAGTTGTTAAGGAAATGCCTCACCATGGTATTCCAATTTGCATATAATAAAAAACATTTTTCAATGATTTAACGCCATCTTCACAGAATATATCTTCATAGAATATGTTGGATGCATCCTCGAATGAAACCTTATTATACAAGTCATATACTGAAGGTTTTAAAATAATCAAGAGTATATCGACAAACACCTACCAATGGCCAACAACAAGAACTAGACCCAATACTACTAACAAGACGCCAACTGGATATCATGAAATAAATGAGAAAACATCTATTACAACTCAGGTGACCAAACTTCATAACAATATCAAAGGAAAGTGTAACCTTACGACTAGTGCTCTTTGTGGTAGTTTCTCTACAACTGATGAAGGTGCACTTTATTGCTTAAGGGATTGTTACTTTTTCTTATTCTCTTTGTGATAAAAATAATTGGGTACTAAGAAGAATTGTCGAGGATACTTGTTCCCTATCTCTACAACTGATGAAGGTGCACTTTATACACTAGCATAAAAATTATAATTACATTCTAAAAAAACTTCTATAAAATCTAAAGAAATTTTCAATAGACACGTCAAAATTAAATCTAAGAGCTCAAAAATTCAATAATCAAATTTATAAAATGTAAGGAGAAACTCGTTTCTAATAAACGGTATACAAAATCATTACTATATAACATTCAGCAAAATTAGCCAAACAAAATAACAAATAATAAATACAAAAGAAAAATGTAACATCAAGATTGAATAATAATAACCTCAAGGTAGATGAAATAAATAATTTCAACACCATAAAAAAATTGAATAACAACAAGAAGTAATCTATGATAAATAGAAAAATTGATTTTAAAAGTAAAGTTTCTCTAAGGTAGATTAAGGAATGCGAGGGGAATTCTTAGGATTTTCAAAGTTTCATATTTCGAGTTGAGACATAAAGGATGTAATAATTTCAATTTCAATTTTTTCCACTTCTACAAAATGTGTTAGTAAAAAAAGTGCATTTTACATGTTCAAACAAATCAACCAATACACTAGTTTGTCTGGTAAATCGTTTGGGTCATACTAGTTGTCATACCCCAAATTTGTCCTACCCCTTTATTTCTATCTGGCTTTAGCTTCTCATTTCACATGCATTCCCCATTAGGTCATCTAACACTTTGCATCCATTCATTAAATAAATTCCTAAGGCATGGGATCAAGGATCATGGAATAAAACAGTGTTTGACTTGGTTTGAAATGTCCATATCATGCAAGCTTTAATTCCAACGGAATTCTCTATGAGCATGGATAAGAGGAACTGAGGTTATGGCTCAATGATCAAGAATTGGGGTTTATTTCCTTAAACTTGAGATTGACTAATCAATTGGAGTTTGGTCCTAAAATCATCCTGAACTCCTTCTCAATACTTGGGCATAGTCGCCAGACAAAAAAAATTGGTCCATGTTGTTACTTGTGTTGCAAGACATTCAAAAGAAAACATTTCATAACATGCCTAAGATTTTTGAGACATCGAAAACAAAAAACGGCCATACAAGTCACACCTATCCAAACAAAGCATCACAAACACCCCAAGCTTTAACATTCATTCATGAACCATTCAAACAATTTCCTTTCAAGAACTCTACAATTTATCAAAAATACAATGTCCATCATTTTCCAAACATTCGTTCAAGAATCCATATTCCTATTACACAATTCATATTACATTCGTTCAAATACCGTTTCACAGTCCATTACAAAGAAAAATTCCAAGATTCAACTACAAAAGAACCACACAAAAATTACTCTACCCTATTATTTTTAATCCTAAGCTTCCATCAATGGTGTGCTTGCCTCCATGGTTCATCCCGTAAATGCACCGTCAGCTTGCAAGACAGTTGAGTTTCCAGACCAATCTTCAATAAGTTTCCTTATTTCACCATGTATCATGATCATGTCGCTTCTTAGTTCCCAAGTATACCATTCTTGCATCATAACCATACTCCCGGCAGCTGCACAAAACCAAACAAAAGGCATTCAAATTCAGCCATCATATTTCAAACCCGCATTCTGTTTAGCAAGATTCATAAACCACATGATCAAAACCATCATCAAACCTACAGTTTCCACCACAAATGCATTCACATACATAGCTAATTTCAAACAGTCTCGCACATACCATAGACAAACCGGTCCCTGCGTCAAACCCGCCGTAATCACATCAATTGTGCAGATCCGTGGGGAAACCGTTTCACTGCTAGCCTTACACGCATCAGCCCTGCAATTACATTCAAAATAAAAACTCAAATAAACCTGCTGCATCATGTACCTGTATACACATAAAAATTCAAGCAGCATCACTACCAGTTCAAGACATATTCACTCACTGCACACACATTATCTTAGCCTGTTCATTCAAATTCAAGATACATCCGCAGCATACTCACCATGTACAAAATATACCAAACAGCAGCCCAGCTAATACACATACCTACAGTATTTAAATCCCATTTTTAATTTCCTTCCAAGTTAATTTTAGGTTCTGCATTCTAGAAAAAAATCAAGTTCAGTCCAGAGTATACCAAAATCCAATTCTACATACATACTAACAGAAGCAACTACTCAAAACTGTCCTAACAAAAAAAACTTTCAAAACCAAAACAGAATTCTCATAACCACCAAAACAGATTCGTAACAGAAAAACTGAATTTAGTAACTCGCCCCTTAACTAACCACAACAAACTTCAACCACTTTTCAAACCAATAACCAATAAGTAACTAGTTCAGTTACAAACCTAAACCACTTCTTAACCAATTGCAACTGACAGTTAACAGAAAAAGAAGAAGAGTAACTAACCTCAACTGAATTCTCCTCTTCGCCTTCAACTATAAAAACCAGTAGCTCCACCACTCTCAGAACTCTCTGTCTCCACTTCATTATCTCCAATTCTCCACAAAGCTTCTTCACCATTGCTCACAAACTCAGAACCACCATCACCTTCAATCTCAGTTCTTCTTCATCTTCTCCATACTCTTCTTCAATCAACACCTTCATTCATCCCTGCAATTTCAACGTCTTCATCCTCTTCTTCAACCTTAACCACGATTCATTCAACCATCATCTTCTTCAATCCTCTCTCCAATCTTCATTCACCCACGTTTCATCATCTTCAACAATAACAACGCACCTTCTCTGCATCAACGGCAACGATTCAGAAACGCAAACGAGTGTGAGAAGAGAAGAGATGAAGCTGTAATCAGAAAAAAGAAAGACGTCTTACCTGGATTCACCGAGAACCTCCGAATTTCTATTTGTCTTCGTCATGTTGAAATCGCGTCGGACGAACTCCAGTCGGTATCGCATTTCAAATTCACGCTCGTGTGTTCGTCGGTAAATTCGCATTTGAAAGATTATTGAGACGGAGAATCCTAGAAGGTTGACGTCTTCCGCCGCGCACCGTCAAAGCTCAGGTGAGCCGTCGTCGTCTGTTCGTGATGCAGAAGAAGAAGTTCTTCGAAGGACTCCAACAGCCATATTGACAGGTAAACCCTAATTCCCTTTGTGTTTTAATCTTTTCTTTTTATTTTTTAGTAAAGTCTGATCGAAAACTGAAAAATCTGAATCCATGGATCAAGCTTTGGGCCATGTACGAATTGCTTCCACACCCCCCATAGCCCAATGCACATCTTTCATTTTTATGCTGAATGTTTGAACAAAAAAACAATACAGATGGGCCAGCATCCATGGGCCCTACGCCTGTTTCTAACCTCACCACTATTTTCAACATTACACCCCTCTGTTTCTTTTCTTCATGACTAGAATTTAGGTTTTGCTAGACTTTGTCCTATTTTCTTTTAGGTGATAAAATACTAATTTTTCTACTATCTTTTTAGGCTTCGATACTAATTTTGACATAAAAAATGTTCATAAAAAACATTAGTTTTAGGCTTATTATTTTAGTCTCCTTTTTGCTTGATTTAGAGTTCATTTCTCTTTCGTAAAAATCAACATAAAAAATAGTAGGTTTTTAGGTTAGCTCTGACATTTAATTGATTGAATTCTCCCTCATAAAAATTCTATAAAAGAATAGTAGTATTTTCTAGTTTAATTTTGCACTAACACTTGAACCGTTTTCTTCATTTTTTACCATTTCCATGCTATATTTTGTATAATTGATGTGTGATTTTGTTACTTGTTTTTGGCCATATTTTTGGCCTATTTTGTTAATATCTTTTATATGCTCCTTTTAGATTTTATTCCATTACCATGTTAACATTAGGTTCAGATTTCCTCTTGTACATAAATAGGGATTAGAACAACTTAGATTAGAAATAGGCTTAGTTCCCGTTCGCATTCATTTTCTTTTCAACTTTTAAAATACTTAATAAATACCGATGAAGATCATACCGTTACTATATTTCATAGTAGGAAGGAAATGATTGGGGTGTAGGCCCCGATGTATGTTCTTTTCTACTTAGCGGAGAAGAAATGATTGAGGTGTGAGACCTCGGTGTATTTCTTAACCGTTATTTAGAGAAACGATTGTGGCGTAGGCCTCGATGTGCATTCTCTAAATATTCATAAAAAACTTCTTTTTGTATTTCCTTTACTTAGCGGAGAAGAAATGATTGAGGTGTGAAGCCTCGATGTATTTCTTAACCGTTATTTAGAGAAACGATTGTGGCGTAGGCCTCGATGTGCGTTCTCTAAATATGCAAACCAAACTCTTTTTGGTATGATCTAAGTCACAAACAAATTCCCTTAAAAAACACCAACCAAAAACACTTCAAAAAAACCTAATAGATGGTCAGATTTAAAGCAAAAGTAAGGAAGTGATGCGAGACCTTGTAGTGGGTTCTCGTCATCATGGAATTACCCTAAAAGACACAAACCAATCTCTCTTTTTCTTCTTTTCTTAAGGGCAAGTTATCTCCGCTCCATTGCATCCTAGGCTGTCCCCTTGTGCAAGAGCGTGAGCGTTAACGCCGCCCAACTAAAAAACACAAAAACAAACAGAAAATCTTTAGCCGAGCTACGGTAACTCTGATTCCTGAAAAGGATACGTAGGCAGCGGGGTAGGGCCCGTGCGAGTACAATTCTTTATTTTCCCTACATTTTGCATTCATTCGCATATATAGACATAGACATAGATATACACCCTTTAGATAGAAACAAACATAGGTGGATACCATCGAGTACGATGGGCGTGAGGGGTGCTAGTACCTTCCCCTCGCGTAACCGACTCCCGTACCTTGATTCTCTGGTCGCAAGACCCTGTTCCTTCCTTTGTTAGGTTTTCTGATATTCCTTTCCCTTATGGGATAAATATATTGGTGGCGACTCTGTTCATTTTTTGCGAGCGTGCGACAGCTGGCGACTCTGCTGGGGATGTTGATAGACCTGTTGCTGGTCCATCCTTAGCGAGTCGATCCTAGCCTGCGTTTGTTTGTTTATTTACTGGGTGTTCATTTGTTTTTATGTCTATACCTTGTATATATGTTTGCATGTTTATTCTTCTGCTTGCATATCATGTTTATTTCTGTTTGCACATCATGCATATGGATTATATTCTGTGTTCCTTGGGGTCTTCTGTTCTGTTTTGCAGGTTGGGTGGGATGTTCTATGAGGTAAAAGGCCCAATACCCAGGCCAGAGTGACACATAGGATACCTAGGATAGAGTGGATAGTCATGACGCCGATGAGATGTCAGGTCTTGTCTAGTGCGATCATGAGACCCACGCCCAGTCGAGGTCCAAATGGGGTATCATTGTTGGCATGTAGATGCAACAACATTGGTGCCTCAGGAGGACTGATAACGCTGGTTGCCATTTTGACCTACCCTGACCTAGACTACACCTGTGAGTGGGGAGGGATATACATGACAGGTACCGTTGGTGACTATTCTGTTATGATGGTGACTATTGTTCCTATGGTTCCATGATACAAGGCCGAACCTTTGATCTCATGACATCTAATCTATATCAGTTATTCAGAGGATTGTACAGTGGTTACTAAGATTATGTGGACCGTTGACCCCATGCTGTTGCATCGCATAACATCATTTCTTTATCCACTTCATTTATGGGGGATCCAAAAGTCTATTTCCAAAAAAGAGAAAAAGAAAAAAGGAAATAGAAGAATAAAAAAAAAAAGAAAGAAAAGATATTCTATACAAAAAAGGAAAAGCTTTGATTCCAAAAGAAAAAAAAGAAAAAAAGAAGGACAAAAGTGTATGGAAAGACTTTAGGATCCCTTGGAAATGAAACATTGCATTCATATCATGTTGCATGTCATGGTTCCGTATCAGAAGCTAATTGGGGTCCCTTTCAATCCAGATTTCTGCTTCATCAACAAATTTGACTTCCCTACATCTGTATCATACAAGGATTAATCAGAGGAGAATCATGGACCGTCTTGAACAAAACCAGGCTGAACTTCGTAAGGACATGGATGTTATGGGTGAGAGGATGACCCAACTCTTGGAGACTCTCAATGTTGTTACTCAGGGGCAAGAAGAGCTCAGACAAAGTGTTGCTAAGCTGATTAATGATACTCCGACCACTGTTGCTAATGGGGGATCAAAACTTGTGCCCGTGGAAGTTCCTAATAAGGATGGTTCACATCATGAGAACGATTCTGAACTTGAAACTTTCAAGTTCCCGATCGAGGAAAATGAGAGAAAATTCCATCTCCTGGAAGAAAGATTGAATGCTTTAGAAGGTCGAAGCTCCTCTGGTTTGAATGCTATTGATTTGTGCCTAGTTCCTGATATCAAGATTCCTGCTAAATTCAAAGTCCCCAGTTTTGAGAAATACAAGGGTACCACTTGCCCGATGAGTCACATCAAGGCATTCTGCAACAAGATGGCACCATATGCAGAAAATGATAAGCTTCTCATGCACTTCTTTCAGGATAGCCTAAGTGGGACATCCCTTGAGTGGTATACACGACTTGAACGAACCCATGTTCGCACTTGGGATGAACTAGCAGAGGCTTTTCTCAAGCATTACAAGTACAACAGCGATATGGCTCCTACTAGACTACAACTCCAAAGTTTAACTCAGAAGGTTGATGAGTCTTTTAAAGAGTATTCACAAAGGTGGAGAGAATTAGCTTCCAGAGTCCAACCTCCTCTTTTGGAACGAGAGCTTGTAGACATGTTCATGAATACTCTGAAAGATCCTTATCTGAACATGATGATTGGGTGTGCTTCCTCCGAATTCTCAAGTTTGGTTGTCGTAGGAGAACGAATTGAAAACGCCTTAAAGATGGGTAAAATCCAAGATATGGCCAATGCTTCCGAATTCACAGAAGAAGAGAAAAGTGAAACAAATGCAATTTCAGAGAATAGAGAAGAAGAACTCCCTGCTTATCCTCAGGTTCATGTTCTTAACTATCACCAAAATTACCAACAACAAGGTCCACGAAGGCCGAGAAGACCACCAAGAAAGATTGACCCGATTCCTATGACCCACAGTCAACTACTCTCTCATTTACTCAATGAATCCTTGGTCGAACTAAGGGAGGCTAAGCCCCCTCCAACACCGATTCCTCAAGGATATGACTTAAACGCCAAGTGTGAGTACCATTCTGGGGCATCTGGACATTCAACTGAGGATTGTAATATTTTGAAACGCAAGGTCCAAGATCTCATTGACTCCAAAGCGATATCATTCACTCCAAATGGTCTTCACATAAATTGAAGGGTTCATGGGGCTCCCGCACGAGGGATAAGCAAGACATACTCTTATCTTGAGCATTGCATCACTCGCATTGCTCGAATCCCTAAAGTAAGGCAAAAGTTTACAACTCTTGGGTGACTTCGTCGGAGTTTTCTTTTGAAGTAATCTGAAGTGTTTGTAAGGAACTGCAGAAAGTATTCAAGATCAACAAGTCCAGACGGAGTCAAGCCTCCTCAACTATGGCAATCATCAATTCATTTTTGCATTTTCATTTGTAATTTTCCTTGTTTTGTTAAATGTTACTTCCATGTAAAACTTGTTTGTTTTTAATAAAAATAAAAATGCACTGCATATGCTAGTGTCGAACCAATCCATTCGTGTTCACTCATATCTTTCTGTCTATCGATATCAAACTCTTGACCAAAGCAAAAAACATCAAAAGGAGAATGATGAAAAAAAATAAAAACGCAAAATCTTTAATCATGTGCTTTTGAATAAAACCCCGCTGAGGATGTACAGGCATTGTTTCAAATCCCCAAACACTGGAGATATAAGGGAGATAGACCATCGTTAACCCCTTTGAGCCTTGAAGTAGGAGTTTCTTTTCTATACAAAAAAAAAAACCCTCACATTTAACCCAGGGGCAGGGTAGCATTCAATTAAGCTGATCGAGCATTCAGAATTCATCAGGAGTATACATCCAAGGATACAACAATGGTTATCTTTCAAAAGGTTGAGGAAACTCAATACCACGACGGTACTCCCTCATCAATCAAAGAATGAGGCAGTCACAATCACCTCCAACAAATCAGAGATCCAGGATCACACGACTTATTCAAAAAAGAAAGGATTGAAAAAAAAAAAGAGCCCGCTAAGTCAACAACTTGAAAACAAGTGACTTAGGCAAAATTAGGGCATCCCGCTGGACTCCAAAATAAAATTCAAAAAGAATTTGTCCAGGCAAAAGTTAGGGAAATAAAAAAGAAAGGCAAAGCAAAAGCAAAAAACGAGGATTACAACATAAAGATCCTCATCAAAGGAACGAAGTCGTGTGATCAGACACCAAAAAGAAAGTGAGTGACTGCCATGTCCAAGAAGGCTTCATTGGTTCCTCAATCATTTCAAACTCCTCTTGAAGGATGGACGCTCATATCAGGTTAAATTGAACTTAGGACTGGAGAACATCACGAAGAATGGGTGGGTTAGGTTAGACTTTGAGCCTTAAACCCTTTCTTTCTAAAACCGTGAACCAGGCCACGTTACAACCCTTAAAAGACCTAATTGAAGCAGGGTTTATTTCAAAAGCAAGCTGTGTAAAAACTGACTCCTAGATATTGCTTACCATTCATGTTGATATCGATGTGACAAATAATTCAAACACTGAATGTCACAACTTTGTTTCAAAAACTTTGATCTCGAAGCTAGCATAAGCATTGCATTAGGATTATCATCTTCAAAACAAATATCTTTTACTTGTGAATAAACACTTGACATCAAGGAAGATCCAACAATGAACAACTGCAGAAAAAGTTGATCGATTCCATGAGCCTTTCACTTCAAAGGCTAATCACTCCAAGGGGCAAGTTATGTGAAGACTCTGTCAACTGAGGCATCCATTCACCGTTGGTCAATCTGGGGCAATCAAGTCGAGGAATCTCTCTTGAGTTCAACCAATCTGGGGCATTTACGTCGAGATTCGACAGATCTCTCCAAGGATCCCTTGGGGCAAACTCCTTAGTTCACGAAGCTTGGGGCACAATCTTCTGAGTTTTATTGTCTCTCCATGATCATAGGAGTTAATTCCTCCTAGAACCTTGGCCTCTCCCCAAGCACATGAGTTTATTTCTCATGAGAGTTGTTCCACTTCCCCAACCTGGTCTCCTTGCCTGTATTTCTCATCCTCAACATGGTGAATCGAGGGAATCTCCTCAAACTCACCATCCCCAAGCAGTTCAAGATGTGGGGAAAGTCAGATGAAGTCACTTCCTCCCCAACGAAACTACATTCCAACCCTCAGTGCAGTTGCTAAAGATCTTTGGTACTGCATGGTTTCCAACACCGATTCATATTGGCACCTCAAGACAATAAGCAACGGACCCCAATGATCCTCCTCCTATCACTAATGCCTTTATTTGGCACTTTGCATATAGAATTCATTGCATATAGCATTGCATTCTCAAAAGCGTAGCATTTCCATCAAGGTGGAGCATTACGCCATACAGAAAAATTCAAACATGCATACAAAGCATAAGCCAGATAACACAAATCAACATTCAATCAAGACGATGATACATCCCCACAGAAAAGTTGTCCTTACAAACTCTGATTGATATCTGCTACTACATCACAAATCTCCTCAAACCATGGTGCCAATACCTGGTATTCTCAATCCCAAAAAGAAATCTTATCTTCTCTCTCCTGGCCTTCTTCGTCAGAATCGTTGTCTCCGAGGTTATTTCCCGTGTGCTGCGTGAAGATTAGAGTGCGAATGAGGGTGGGCATTCAACCCATCTCATTTTTCAACCGTTTGAATAACCATACTTGGTGTGTGGCAATTCGAACGATTGCCACTCTTGATGAGTTACACCCCGCCTTTGGCCTGAGGGATTAATGTAATTCTTATGCTTCGCAAGCATCAACATCTTCGTGATTATGTCTTTTGATCGAGTCTAGTCGTCACTAGTCTCCGTGGTCCCTTCCCCTCGTACGGAAAAACTTTTAGATCCAACCCCCGTGTTGCGTATCCTTTACCTTCCGTCCCGGCAAACCATTTCAAAACCAATCCCCAACCTCAGTATTGATATTAATTTTTTCTTCCCTTGACCTCAGTGTCGATACCTTTCTTTCCCAACCCCAGTGTTGATGTCTATCCTTTGCTTGTCCAACCTCAGTGTTCATGCCTATCATCCCTTCACCGACCTCTGCGTCGATGCCAATCGTCATTCACAACCTCAGTGTTGATGTTTATCTTTTCTTGTCCAACCTCAGTGTTGATGTCCTCGACCTCAGTGTCGACGCCTTTCCTTTCACAACCTCAGTGTTGATGTCCCCCATCCTCAGTGTTGATACGCTCCAACCTCAGCGTTGATGTCCTCCAACCTCAGTGTTGATGTTCATCACTTCTTTCAATTCTTGTGGATCGTAGGTCTGTCAACCTTATCCTCGTCTTTTTCATTTCTTGTGGATCATAGGTCTGTCAACCTTATCCTCGTCTTTTTCATTTCTTGTGGATCGTAGGTCTGTCAACCTTATCCTCATCTTTTTCAATTCTTGTGGGTCGTAGGTCCGTTGACCTTACCCTAGTTTCGAGTCACAGATCGTAGGTCCTACCTTTTCCATCAAACCCGTATTTTCCAACCACAGTTTCATACAACAATCATTTCCATTGAGAACCTTGTATTGGCACCTTGGCTACGTTACAAGCTATCACCATCCAACCATTGCTTACCATAAACTTTTCCACCAAAAAAAAAAAACATTTCTCTTTCCCCAGCAGATATCAAAACAAAAACAAAAAAAAATAAGGATAACACTCATACCATCTTCTCTTTAGGACAAATTTCGGGTACTTTGATATTTAATCTTCTTCTACCTCGAATGTTCGAATGGCTAGCGCCAATCTCACCTTCAGGTTTAAGACGATTAAATAGGGGCAGCTGTCATACCCCAAATTTGTCCTACCCCTTTATTTCTATCTGGCTTTAGCTTCTCATTTCACATGCATTCCCCATTAGGTCATCTAACACTTTGCATCCATTCATTAAATAAATTCCTAAGGCATGGGATCAAGGATCATGGAATAAAACAGTGTTTGACTTGGTTTGAAATGTCCATATCATGCAAGCTTTAATTCCAACGGAATTCTCTATGAGCATGGATAAGAGGAACTGAGGTTATGGCTCAATGATCAAGAATTGGGGTTTATTTCCTTAAACTTGAGATTGACTAATCAATTGGAGTTTGGTCCTAAAATCATCCTGAACTCCTTCTCAATACTTGGGCATAGTCGCCAGACAAAAAAAATTGGTCCATGTTGTTACTTGTGTTGCAAGACATTCAAAAGAAAACATTTCATAACATGCCTAAGATTTTTGAGACATCGAAAACAAAAAACGGCCATACAAGTCACACCTATCCAAACAAAGCATCACAAACACCCCAAGCTTTAACATTCATTCATGAACCATTCAAACAATTTCCTTTCAAGAACTCTACAATTTATCAAAAATACAATGTCCATCATTTTCCAAACATTCGTTCAAGAATCCATATTCCTATTACACAATTCATATTACATTCGTTCAAATACCGTTTCACAGTCCATTACAAAGAAAAATTCCAAGATTCAACTACAAAAGAACCACACAAAAATTACTCTACCCTATTATTTTTAATCCTAAGCTTCCATCAATGGTGTGCTTGCCTCCATGGTTCATCCCGTAAATGCACCGTCAGCTTGCAAGACAGTTGAGTTTCCAGACCAATCTTCAATAAGTTTCCTTATTTCACCATGTATCATGATCATGTCGCTTCTTAGTTCCCAAGTATACCATTCTTGCATCATAACCATACTCCCGGCAGCTGCACAAAACCAAACAAAAGGCATTCAAATTCAGCCATCATATTTCAAACCCGCATTCTGTTTAGCAAGATTCATAAACCACATGATCAAAACCATCATCAAACCTACAGTTTCCACCACAAATGCATTCACATACATAGCTAATTTCAAACAGTCTCGCACATACCATAGACAAACCGGTCCCTGCGTCAAACCCGCCGTAATCACATCAATTGTGCAGATCCGTGGGGAAACCGTTTCACTGCTAGCCTTACACGCATCAGCCCTGCAATTACATTCAAAATAAAAACTCAAATAAACCTGCTGCATCATGTACCTGTATACACATAAAAATTCAAGCAGCATCACTACCAGTTCAAGACATATTCACTCACTGCACACACATTATCTTAGCCTGTTCATTCAAATTCAAGATACATCCGCAGCATACTCACCATGTACAAAATATACCAAACAGCAGCCCAGCTAATACACATACCTACAGTATTTAAATCCCATTTTTAATTTCCTTCCAAGTTAATTTTAGGTTCTGCATTCTAGAAAAAAATCAAGTTCAGTCCAGAGTATACCAAAATCCAATTCTACATACATACTAACAGAAGCAACTACTCAAAACTGTCCTAACAAAAAAAACTTTCAAAACCAAAACAGAATTCTCATAACCACCAAAACAGATTCGTAACAGAAAAACTGAATTTAGTAACTCGCCCCTTAACTAACCACAACAAACTTCAACCACTTTTCAAACCAATAACCAATAAGTAACTAGTTCAGTTACAAACCTAAACCACTTCTTAACCAATTGCAACTGACAGTTAACAGAAAAAGAAGAAGAGTAACTAACCTCAACTGAATTCTCCTCTTCGCCTTCAACTATAAAAACCAGTAGCTCCACCACTCTCAGAACTCTCTGTCTCCACTTCATTATCTCCAATTCTCCACAAAGCTTCTTCACCATTGCTCACAAACTCAGAACCACCATCACCTTCAATCTCAGTTCTTCTTCATCTTCTCCATACTCTTCTTCAATCAACACCTTCATTCATCCCTGCAATTTCAACGTCTTCATCCTCTTCTTCAACCTTAACCACGATTCATTCAACCATCATCTTCTTCAATCCTCTCTCCAATCTTCATTCACCCACGTTTCATCATCTTCAACAATAACAACGCACCTTCTCTGCATCAACGGCAACGATTCAGAAACGCAAACGAGTGTGAGAAGAGAAGAGATGAAGCTGTAATCAGAAAAAAGAAAGACGTCTTACCTGGATTCACCGAGAACCTCCGAATTTCTATTTGTCTTCGTCATGTTGAAATCGCGTCGGACGAACTCCAGTCGGTATCGCATTTCAAATTCACGCTCGTGTGTTCGTCGGTAAATTCGCATTTGAAAGATTATTGAGACGGAGAATCCTAGAAGGTTGACGTCTTCCGCCGCGCACCGTCAAAGCTCAGGTGAGCCGTCGTCGTCTGTTCGTGATGCAGAAGAAGAAGTTCTTCGAAGGACTCCAACAGCCATATTGACAGGTAAACCCTAATTCCCTTTGTGTTTTAATCTTTTCTTTTTATTTTTTAGTAAAGTCTGATCGAAAACTGAAAAATCTGAATCCATGGATCAAGCTTTGGGCCATGTACGAATTGCTTCCACACCCCCCATAGCCCAATGCACATCTTTCATTTTTATGCTGAATGTTTGAACAAAAAAACAATACAGATGGGCCAGCATCCATGGGCCCTACGCCTGTTTCTAACCTCACCACTATTTTCAACATTACACCCCTCTGTTTCTTTTCTTCATGACTAGAATTTAGGTTTTGCTAGACTTTGTCCTATTTTCTTTTAGGTGATAAAATACTAATTTTTCTACTATCTTTTTAGGCTTCGATACTAATTTTGACATAAAAAATGTTCATAAAAAACATTAGTTTTAGGCTTATTATTTTAGTCTCCTTTTTGCTTGATTTAGAGTTCATTTCTCTTTCGTAAAAATCAACATAAAAAATAGTAGGTTTTTAGGTTAGCTCTGACATTTAATTGATTGAATTCTCCCTCATAAAAATTCTATAAAAGAATAGTAGTATTTTCTAGTTTAATTTTGCACTAACACTTGAACCGTTTTCTTCATTTTTTACCATTTCCATGCTATATTTTGTATAATTGATGTGTGATTTTGTTACTTGTTTTTGGCCATATTTTTGGCCTATTTTGTTAATATCTTTTATATGCTCCTTTTAGATTTTATTCCATTACCATGTTAACATTAGGTTCAGATTTCCTCTTGTACATAAATAGGGATTAGAACAACTTAGATTAGAAATAGGCTTAGTTCCCGTTCGCATTCATTTTCTTTTCAACTTTTAAAATACTTAATAAATACCGATGAAGATCATACCGTTACTATATTTCATAGTAGGAAGGAAATGATTGGGGTGTAGGCCCCGATGTATGTTCTTTTCTACTTAGCGGAGAAGAAATGATTGAGGTGTGAGACCTCGGTGTATTTCTTAACCGTTATTTAGAGAAACGATTGTGGCATAGGCCTCGATGTGCATTCTCTAAATATTCATAAAAAACTTCTTTTTGTATTTCCTTTACTTAGCGGAGAAGAAATGATTGAGGTGTGAAGCCTCGATGTATTTCTTAACCGTTATTTAGAGAAACGATTGTGGCGTAGGCCTCGATGTGCGTTCTCTAAATATGCAAACCAAACTCTTTTTGGTATGATCTAAGTCACAAACAAATTCCCTTAAAAAACACCAACCAAAAACACTTCAAAAAAACCTAATAGATGGTCAGATTTAAAGCAAAAGTAAGGAAGTGATGCGAGACCTTGTAGTGGGTTCTCGTCATCATGGAATTACCCTAAAAGACACAAACCAATCTCTCTTTTTCTTCTTTTCTTAAGGGCAAGTTATCTCCGCTCCATTGCATCCTAGGCTGTCCCCTTGTGCAAGAGCGTGAGCGTTAACGCCGCCCAACTAAAAAACACAAAAACAAACAGAAAATCTTTAGCCGAGCTACGGTAACTCTGATTCCTGAAAAGGATACGTAGGCAGCGGGGTAGGGCCCGTGCGAGTACAATTCTTTATTTTCCCTACATTTTGCATTCATTCGCATATATAGACATAGACATAGATATACACCCTTTAGATAGAAACAAACATAGGTGGATACCATCGAGTACGATGGGCGTGAGGGGTGCTAGTACCTTCCCCTCGCGTAACCGACTCCCGTACCTTGATTCTCTGGTCGCAAGACCCTGTTCCTTCCTTTGTTAGGTTTTCTGATATTCCTTTCCCTTATGGGATAAATATATTGGTGGCGACTCTGTTCATTTTTTGCGAGCGTGCGACACTAGTTTCCATCAAATCAATTGTATTTTTCAATTTTTTATCTTTCTAGTCGTTCTACTTGTTAGGGAGTCCGATGAAGTCGGGAGCACCAATATGACTAATGCTCCAAAACCACACGAGAGGGAGACACCACATCTCCACCTAAAACCTTAAGGTGATAGGTGAGTGGGTATTCATAGACAATGTGTGATTTTAATCACCCACACTTGCACCCAACGTTCTGCCCCACAAGTGTGACTCTCCCACATCCTATAAGTGGATCCTACAACGGATCCAGCTCCCGCTCTCCCACAAAGCCGAGTCATAACTCTGATATCACTGTTAGGGAGACCGGTGAAGTCGGGAGCACCAACGAAACCAATTCTCCAAAACCACAAGAGAGGGAGACGCTACATCTGAACCCAATACCTTAAGGTGTTAGGTAAATGAGTTATCTCTCTTATAAATCCAACATTTCACCCATTCATAGACAATGTAGGACTTTAACCACTCACACTTGCACCCAACATTCTCCCTCACAAGTGTGAGTCCCCCACGTCCTAATAGGATCCAACACCAGATCCAGCTCCTGCTTCCTTGAGAGCACCAACAAGACTAATGCTCCAGGACCACAAGAGAGGGAGACGCCACATCTCAACCCAAAACCTTAAGGTGTTAGGTAAATGAGTAATCTCTTTTATAAATCTAACATTTCACCGTTCATAGGAAACATGAAACTTTAATCACTCACATTTGCACCCAACATTCTCCCCCACAAGTGTGATCCCCACATCCTATAACATGATCCTACACCGGATCCAGCTCCTGCTCCTCCACAAAGTCAAATTACGACTTCGATACCACTGTTGGGTTGTCCGGTGAAGTTGGGAGCACTAACGGGACCAATGCAACTCTCGCTCCCTACACCAAACCGAACCACGACTCTGATACCACTATTGGAGAGTCTGGTGAAGTCGGGAGCATCAATGAGACCAATGCTTCAGGACCACAAGAGAGGGAGACACCACATCTCAACCCAAAACCTTAAAGTGTTAGGTTAATGTGTTCTCTCTCTTATGAATCCAATATTTCACCCATTTATAAATAATGTGAGACTTTAACCACTAACACTTGCACCCAACACTAATCTCCTTGCCCGATCAAGCTGAATTTTAAAATATCTGTTTTATGCATATAGTTTACTACTTTTGATGATAACTAGTCCGGGGAATCATTTTCCAAACTTCGTCCTACATCATATATTTTGAGAAACCAATAGCCGTGCCAATTGGTTAGAAAAGTATGAGATTTCTTCTTCTACGGGGGTAACCACACACATGTCCTCTCAATCATAACTGCTTAGATAAGGTGTTTGGAGACGTCTTAGACACTTAATGCCCCAATTTTCTTTTCCACTTTTGTTTTGTATTAAATTAAAACACAAATATTAATAAATGATGTTATAACTAGGAACGAAAACAGCAGTGAATAATCTTGCCAAAGTCAAATTCAGTTAGGCCTAATTATGATTGCTAGCATACTTTTCTAATCAATGCAGAAGAATCAGGTAAAATAAACAGTGATTGACTAAAAAGCCAAGGAATTGGAATATGAAGTTGTAAACAAGTTAGAAAATAACACCCATGTTATCATGTGAAAATGGCCCTTGATTCCTAATAAGTTGGCACCCGTTATCATGTCTGTTGTTGGAATTTGTACATTCAAATCTTTGGGCTCACGTATATTCAAATCTAAAGAATGGAATAACCAATGAAATTTGGGACCAATCTTTTCAAATTTGAATCCAATTGAATCACTTAAACTCAAGAATTAAGATAAACCTTTTAAGTTGAAATGAAAATAAATCAAATCAACTAACAGAAATTTACGATCTAATCTACCTAGACTTAAGTCAAGTCAGTTTTTTTTAAAATTAAAAATAAAACATAAATTTTTTAATTTGAAAAATCTATTTATTTAAAAATATTAAGCCTTCCGCTATAAAAATAATTATTTAAACTTATCAAGCCCACATATTAAAATAAATATGATAATAATTATTATATTATATATTGAATTTTGAATTAAAATACAAAATAAAACTTAATTACTTTAAAAATTTTATACTAATAAACTAAAGCACTTTATGAAAAGTATCATAAACTATTTTTATAAGTTTTCTTAAATAAATACACAAAATTTATATAGATAAATTCATATAAATGAATGCAAACAAACTATAGATATTTTATATATTAATTGAATTTTTATTCACGTATATTTAAATAAAATAAGATTTTAAGTAGGATGATAATTTGAACTTTAAACCTAAAAATAAGTCTATATAAGCTTCATATCAGACTTAGGCATTAATATTTTTAGTAGGCCAGACTTAGACTATAAATTATATCTCGGCTTAGCATATTTTAACCCCTCTCCATGGTTAAAGACAAAACTGGAATTAATTTGTCGAAATAATTGATTTTCAATTTTCTTTTTTTAATTTATACCATTTTAAAAGTTCAATGATATATTTATTATAAATTCATCAATAATATTATTAATTATTTGTTATATAAAGAGAAATTAATGAAATAATAAAAGAATAAAAATATTATAAAAAAATAGTGAATAACTTATAAACTATCTCATTGCAGATGAACATTTAGCTGATAATTTATAAATTATATAATATCAGAAAACTTATAAATTACTTGATTGAATTAAAATATTTTCAATTGTTTGATAAATTTTTATAAACATAAAATATTATAAAAATTATTAAAACTTTAAATTCTGATAATAAATATAAATTTGAGAGAATCGTTCTGGACCATTCGAAATGGCAATGACGAAATGTCCAATAGTAAGTGTCGCGCAAAAACGCACATGGAATAGAAGAGAATCACCCAAATTAAGGGCATCAAATTTCGATCTCCAGATTTTGATCAAACGACCAACCAATTAATGAGGCGTGTCTCATGGAAATGGTTTTAACCATTTGTCGTATATAAAGTACAACGTGCGTCATTTCATGTATTCTCTCATTCACATACGTAAACTAATTTTTCTCTCATTGATTGACTTGAGTGTTTGAGTGTTAACCTTACAGGTCTACCTCTGCTTTACCGTACCTTAAGTTCACTCCACCACATCAGAGCTCAAGTCTGTTTGATCTACACATATATTTGGTTCTAGTACAGAACAATGACACTGGCCATGGGAATCGACTTCTAATTCTCACAAATTCTCATGAAGAACCACCATCTCTTCACCATGATCTTAGATCATCATTCTTGTCCCTTTAGAGAATCTATCTCTTCCTATCAAAGGTCATCGATTAAATCTCCGTTGTCATAGTAGCATTAAAAGTGACCTACTCAATCGGCATATGCAACAGGAGTTCCATATCTCGCAAGGAAGGTTCCACTTCTCCCATAGATTAAAAATTCTTTGCTTATAGATACCCCTCTTACGGTTCCAACGTCGCAAAATTTAACACCGCCAACAATGGGATAAGGAGCATGTCAAGCTCTTCCAACCTTTCAACCTCTTTTACAACCTTTCTAAGGTCATACTTTGAAGTAGCATTTGTCACAACCTATAGTTCCTGGTGTCACTACCGCGAAAAACACAGAGTCGCCACTAAACTTTTTTTATCCCAATAAGGGAAAGGAAATATCCAGCAAACCTCAAAAAGAGAAATGATGATCTCGCAACCAAGAGAATGGTACGAAAGTCGATTATGCAAGGGGAAAGTATTAGCACCCATCGCGTCCGTAGTAATCTACGGGATCCACTCTTGTTGTTTCTAATCAAATGGTGTGTTATTTGATGCTTACTTGCTAAGGGAATGCATGCAGTGAGTTATGAAGGGAAATAAAGGGTTTTAAATAATTGAGTTCGCCAAGATTGTTCGAATCCCGTGCCTACGTATCGCTAACGTGCAACAGAGAAATCAGAGCTACGTAGTTCATCCCTTCAGTTTTTATTTTTTAATAGGCGGCGTTAATATTCGCACTCTAACATTTGGCACAATCTTCGATGCGGTAGAATGGAAATAACTTGTCCCGAAACGAGAAAAATCAACGAGCCAGAGAGTTTATGTTTGTTGGTATTTTTGTTAGGAAAATACCTCAAGTGGTTCTCTTAAGCAAGAGATACATTAGTACTTTTTCTTTAATTGTGAAAGAGTTTGAATTTAGTTAAGTGTTTTAGATTTGTGATTAAGAAAAGAATTTTAGTTTTATGTACAAAAGAAAATAATGTGAAAAAGGAAATTTCTAGCTTATTGTTGTCATGTACAAGTTCTGAAGGATAGAAAAACACTTAGAAAGGGGGGGATTGAATAAGTGTGACTTAAAATCTTGAGCGATAAAAATAAAATGCACAATTATTTTTATCCTGGTTCGCTGTTAACGAAGCTACTCCAGTCCACCCCCGCAGAGATGATTTACCTCAACTGAGGATTTAATCCACTAATCGCACGGATTACAATGGTTTTCCACTTAGCCGCAACTAAGTCTTCCAGAGTCTTCTGATCACAACCTGATCACTCCAGGAACAACTGCTTAGTTCACTCCTAAGACTTTTTCTAGAGTCTACTGATCAACACGATCACTCTAGGCTTAGTTCACTCCTAAGACTTTCTGCTCAGCCAACTGCCAAGACTTCCTGCTCAGCCAACTGCTAAGACTTCCTAGAGTATACTGATCAACTGATCACTCTAGTTCCTTACAACTTAATGTAATCTATTCAAGAGTTTACAAATGCTTCTTAAAAGCGATAATTACAACTGTGATATTTCTCTTACAATTTAAGCTTAATCTCACTAAGATATTACAACAGCAATGTAGTGAGCTTTGATGAAGATGAAGATTCTGAGTTTAGATTTGAACAGCGTTTCAGCAAGTTTGATATGAGTTGTTTTGGTGCAGAATCGTTAACCTTGCTTCTCATCAGAACTTCATATTTATAGGCGTTGAGAAGATGACCGTTGAATGCATTTAATGCTTTGCGTGTTCCGTACAGCTTTGCATTTAATGTTATACGCTTTTGTCAACTACCTCGAGCCTTGTTCACGCTGTGTCTACTGACGTAGCCTTTAGTAGCTTTAACGTTCCTTTTGTCAGTCAGCGTAGTCTGCCACGTGTACTTCCTTCTGATCTGATGTTTGTGAATACGACGTTTGAATATCATCAGAGTCAAACAGCTTGGTGCAAAGCATCTTCTGATCTTCTGACCTTGAAGTGCTTCTGAGCGTGATACCATCTTCTGATCTTCAGTGCTTCTGATCTCATGTTCTTCTGATGCTTCCATAGACCCATGTTCTGATTCTGCTTCGACCATCTTCTGATGTCTTGCCAGACCATGTTCTGATGTTGCATGCTGAACCATTTGAGACACATCTTCTGAGCGCTGAATTATGCGTACTCTTTATATATTTCCTGAAAGGGAAATTGCATTGGATTAGAGTACCATATTATCTTAAGCAAAATTCATATTATTGTTATCATCAAAACTAAGATAATTGATAAGAACAAATCTTGTTCTAACAATCTCCCCCTTTTTGATGATGACAAAAACATATATAAATGATATGAATTTGCGATCAGAAAGAGTAGACGGCAAAAGACAAATTACACAGCTATAGCATAAGCATATGAATATGTCTCCCCCTGAGATTAACAATCTCCCCCTGAGATAAATAATCTCCCCCTGAAATAAATACTCGAAGAACTTTGATAAAAGACTTCCCTGATTATTTCGGTAGAGACGATCATATAAGCTTCTGCCTTCAGAGAATTCATAGCTTCTGACTTCTGCTTCCATTGGACAGCTTCAGAACTTGAATTTCTTTAGATCCTTAGAACACTCACAGCTTCTGATTTCTGCTTCCATCGTGGACAGCTTCAGAACTTGAGTTTCTTTAATCTTCAGAACATTCACAGCTTCTGACTTCTGCTTCCATTCAGGACAGCTTCAGAACTTGAATTTTCTGGATCTTTTAGGACATTCACATCTTCTGATTTCTGCTTCCCTCGGATAGCTTCAGAACTTTGAATGTCTACCAACATCACTTCATGCTAGATTTGTATCAGAACATTGTTGAATGTACCAGAGCATCATCTGAGCATCTCTACATCCTGAAATGTTACAGAACAAAAACTAAACGACAAAAGTCAGCATGAACGAGTTAGAACATAAAATGTATATTCAAATACATGATATGTATCAGAGCCAAATGTATCAGAGCATTTTAGGCTAAAAACATGTATCAGAGCAAATAATGTATCAGAGCCATAACATTATATGTATCAGGGCAAATAGAATTTTGTCATAACAGGATAGACAATGATATTCAAATTCTATTATCAGTGCTTCTGATTCATTCTTCTTTCTTGCTTCTGATCTCTGAAGCTTGACAGCACTCAGCTTGCTTCAGTTTCCATGGTTTTGCTTCTAGTGTTTGCTTTGAAGATTCACACTTCACTTCTCTGTACCTGCAAAACACTTAAACCATATAGAACTTGCAGTTCTTGTTAGTGAATGTGTGGGAACCTTTACCCAGCAACTGATAGATTTAATCAAATCATTTATCATTTATCTTCTCCCCCTTTTTGTCATAACATCAAAAAGAATATAAAAAAAATTCAGATGTATAAAACAGAACACATGGAGGAAGAAGATGATCTCATTAAGGTTCAACCAATGGGTACAAAAGTACAGGATGAAAAGATCAGATGCACAGAAACAAAACAGATGCAAAGAAAAGAAAGAAACAACACAGACTCAATCTAAGATGGCCCTAGTCTTGATAAGATCTTGGCCAGCATCTGTTTAACATCGTTGTTGTGTCCTTCTTGCCTCTCAATGAAAGCATCATACTTCTCGTTGAGTGAGCTTTGTTCATCCTGTCTCCTCTGAATTTCTTCTAGAGTCCTTGCAAGACGAGAAGGTTCACCAGAGGAAGCTTCACAGCTTTGATTCACAGGAATGACAACTTGATCTGCAGCTTCCATAGAAGTATCATTTGCTGGGATATCCTCAACAGGGTCTGATTCAGCAACATGATCTTCAGCATCTGCTTCTTGCATAGAAGCATCTCCATACTCTGCAGCAGGAATTTCAGAGTCTCCATTCTCTAGAGCCTGAAGAATGGCAGCTAAATTCCTGGGAGCAGAAGGACCTTCAACTACTGGTGGATCAACAACTTCTGGAATGACCAAGCTTGGGTCTTTCACAGACGGGTTTTCCCTCAGAAAGTCAAATAAGGTCTTGAAGTCTCCAAGCAGAACAGGATACTCAGGAATCCAGATAACCATGTCCCTACATGGGTTTGCTTCCATTGCAGCAGCCAGTCTCAACTGTTCCAATTCATCCACAAAGGGCTTCTCTTCCAACAGATATCTGCCTCTGAGACGAGCAAACCAGAAGTCTTCGTAATTCCGCAGAATTCCACGAGGCCGTGGGGCAGCAGCTACACAGGCTTCCTGAATTTCTAAAAACAGAGCATCTGATTCTCTGCGAAAGATCCTCCAGAAGTTCCGCATAGCAACATCATTCAATCCAGAACCTTCAGCGAGTCTGAGAGTATCAAAGATACTTCTGAGATTCCTCTTTATGTTTTCAAAAACTACACCAATAGGATATACAGGGCGGGATTTTATTTGGGTTTTTGAAAAGGCAGGATTGGAGGTGAAGTATGGAAGAGGTTCTCTATCCAACCTATAAGAAGATTCTGCTTCAGTATCAGAATCTAACACTACCACTTCAGCTTCAGGACGAGGCTTGGGAGTGTAGTTGCAATCACGGAGCAGTTGCTCATGTGATGCAGAGGTTGGAAAAGGAGAATCACAAGGATTGTTTTGAGAGGTGGAGGGAGTATGTTCAAGAGTGGTATTGGGAGAAGGTTGAGATGGAAAGAGAGTTTGAAGGGGTTGTATGTTCAGAACAAGATTGTCAACAGCTTGGTCAGAGACAAGATTAGTGGAGGGTGAGGGAGACGGAATGGATTGAGGAGATGGTGGAGATTTTGTGAAGGGAAAAGGTGAGGGAGGAAGAGAATTGGATTTGTTTGCATGTGAAGAAAGAATGGGTATAGGGGAAGACGGTGGTGTAAGAATATGGACAACAACGGGTGATTCTGATGAGGCTTTTTCTGGTTCAGGGGTAGGTACAACCTCTATTGGTGTAGCTTCTGAACAAACAACAGGAACAGAAATAGGTTCAGAAATGCATATACCTTTTGAACCCTTCAGAAGCGCTTTGGTCACATCCTTCGTTTTCTTCAGCTTTTTACTCTTTGGCTCTTCAACAATCTTTGCTTTGCCTCTAGAGATTTCTTTCCTTCTGACATAAGCCTGAACTTCTTGTTGGTTTTCAGCTTCTTGAGGAATATTGTCTTCATCAGAGCTTTGAATAATCATCTTCCTCTTCTTGGTTATCTTCTTTTCAACAACTTCAACCATCTCATTATTTTTGTTTGACTTCTTCTTCTTTTTCTCTTTCTCAAAGTCATCAGATACGGCCTTAACAACATTAGCAATCACCTTTTTAGAAACCTCTTGTTTCTTAGAGACAGCAGAAGGATAATCATGCTTTCTTTTAGTCCTTTCTTCCCTCTTGCGATTTACTTTGAAAGGGGCACCTTTGTCTTGATCTTTAAAACTCTTGTTCTCTTCAAGAGATTTCAGATAAACAGTTTTGACTTCAGGTACCTCACTATTGAAGAAGGTTTCAAAGTCAGCCAGTACTGGTTCTCTTATGGTTCTTGTTCCAGCTAGAGGTTCAGGAACATTGAGAGCAGTGTCAATGATTTTCATCTTCTTTAAAGAGAAGGCATTCAGACAAGCCCCAGTGGTGACAGCAAGATCTTTGATGATACCTTCAGACTTCAGACTTTCAACAATCTTGGAATGTACCAGAAGGTTTGTAATAATCCTACCAAAAGGAATGGTTGTTCCAGCATTTTCCTTTCTGAAAGCATTCCTGGAATCCTTTACTGCTTTCCACATATGGTTGAAGATAATGTAAATCGCATCAACCTTCTTCTGAGTGGCAATGCAATAAAGAATATACCTTTGATCATTACTGATGAAGTCCGAGGCATGAGTTGATTTCCTATGGTAGAAACACCCGAGAAGGATCTTTGTCCAGATTCTGTAGATATCTTTCAAATTCTTGACATGTGTAGTTTTCTTGACATTTGAATAGAGAGTGGATAGAATATCTTCCACATCTTCTCTTTGATCAGACTCAAAAGCCCCTTCAGGATTTTTCAGATCAAACATCACTCTTAGGATGTTTTCAGTAACAACGACTGACTTTCCATGGACGAAGGAGAGTATAGCTTTTGGTGCAACCACAGCATGTACCCAGAACTCTTTGACAAGATCCGGATAAACAGGGCCAACGAACTCAGCAAACAATGAGGTCCATCCTTGAAAGATGATGTCTTCTTTAAGATGAAATTGATTTTCTTCAAGGTTATCAAAGTCGACCATGAGTTCACACAAAACTTCCAATTTATTTTTGGGGATGGAGCATGCAACAACAGGAGTGAGTTCCTGGTGTGTTTCATCGTGCATATGAAGAAGAGTAGATGACCCAGCAAAATGAGATGAAGAAGCAGCCATTGAACAGAATGAACAAAAAAACGAGCAAGAGAAGCGAACTGGGTTTTCGATTAGGGTTTGTAGAAAACGGCTAAGAACTTTTCAAACGAGAGAATGCAAGGGGAGAGAGAGAGACAAAGGAGCGAAAAAGATGTATGATATGATTTGAAAAACATATATAGAGACGAATTAAAAAAAATTGAACAGTTCCAGAATCAAGGAAATCAATTTTATTAAATGATGAGTGACATGAGGAGAGAGAGAACGTGGTAAATGACATGATTCAATACAGTTACCTAGGTCGGCGTCTTTTCAACTGCACGCTTTGTACTAACCGTACAGATACGTGTTCATCATCAGATAATAGATGACAGCTGTAAATATCAGAGAGATTTTACGCCTTCGAATTCTGATTACTGCTTCTGAGTTGATCAAGTTTCTCTTCTGGAAATACTCCTTCTGAAGTGTGTTGATATAAGTCTGAATGATCTTCTGATCCATTACCTCTAATGTACACAGCTTCTGGAGGATCACTTCTTTGTTCTGCAACTTCTGATAAGACAAAACTGTATCTGCAGAAATTCTTAAGCTCTTTGTCTCATCAGAGACAAGTTTATCATCAAAACAGATGTTTATTGATTTGTCCACAATCAATGTTTCAATGTTGTATATTAAACATAGTTTCTTCAACAGATTTAAGAACCAGAACTTGAAAGACAATCTTTCTTCCCTTCAAGTGTTGAGACCAACTTGAATCCAGGTGTCATGTCATGTTGAATGTTGTCTTCTTTGTTATCAAGAGAATCTGCAAAAGAAATAATCTTTTTCTTTGGTACCCACATCTTCTTGGGTCCTTTCTTGTTAGATTTTCTCAAGTTCTGTTTGAACTTGGATTTAACATTGTAAGCAATAGGAGGAACAGCATGATAATTCTTAATGTGAGTTTCATGATATTTCCTAGGTTGTGTCACATGCTTCTTAGTGTGTGTAATGTGAAAACTTTGTGCATGTGAAGTGTGCCTAATATCATGAGAGTGGCCATACTTGAACTGATCATACAATGGCTTGTATGTGAGTTTCATTTCATCAGCAGGTTCAAGTTTGTATGGGGTTTCACCCTCATAACCAATGCCAACTCTTTTGTTTCCAGATACAGCATATATCATAGAAGCTAGTTGACTTCTGCCAATACTTCTAGATAGGAAATTCCTGAAACTTAAATCATATTCTTTCAGAATATGGTTCAGACTAGGAGTGGATTTTTCTGAATCAGAAGGAGATCCAACATTATTGGATAATTTTAAAAGTTTTTCTTTTAATTCAGAATTCTCCAACTCAAGCTTCTTTGTTTCAAATTCAAATTGCTTTTTCAGCTTTTTGTATTTGAGACTAATCTGAGACTTGAGTTCCAGAAGTTCAGTTAGACCGGAAACTAACTCATCTCTAGTAAGTTCAGAGAATACCTCTTCAGAATCTGATTCTGATGTAGATTCTGATCCGTCATCTTCTGTCGCCATCAGCGCACAGTTGGCCTGCTCATCTTCTGAATCATCTTCTGACTCATCCCAGGTTGCCATAAGACCTTTCTTCTTATGAAACTTTTTCTTGGGACTTTCCTTCTGAAGATTTGGACATTCATTCTTGTAGTGTCCAGGCTCATTGCATTCATAGCACATGACCTTCTTCTTGTCAAATCTTCTTTCATCAGAAGATTCTCCACGTTCAAATTTCCTTGAACTTCTGAAGCCTCTGAACTTCCTTTGCTTGGTCTTCCAGAGTTGATTTAGCCTTCTGGAAATCATGGACAGTTCATCTTCTTCTTCAGATTCTGATTCTTCAGGATCTTCTTCTCTAGCCTGAAAAGCGTTAGTGCATTTCTTGATATTAGATTTTAATGCAATAGACTTACCTTTCTTTTGAGGCTCATTTGCGTCCAGCTCAATTTCATGACTTCTCAAGGCGCTGATAAGCTCTTCCAGAGAAACTTCATTCAGATTCTTCGCAATCTTGAATGCAGTCACCATCGGACCCCATCTTCTGGGTAAGCTTCTGATGATCTTCTTTACATGATCAGCCTTGGTGTATCCTTTGTCAAGAACTCTCAATCCAGCAGTCAGAGTTTGAAATCTCGAAAACATCTTTTCAATGTCTTCATCATCCTCCATCTTGAAGGCTTCATACTTCTGGATTAAGGCTAGAGCTTTGGTCTCCTTGACTTGAGCGTTTCCTTCATGAGTCATTTTCAAGGACTCATATATATCATAGGCCGTTTCCCTGTTAGATATCTTCTCATACTCAGCATGAGAGATAGCATTCAGCAAAACAGTTCTGCATTTATGATGATTCCTGAAAAGCTTCTTTTGATCATCATTCATTTCTTGCCTTGACAGCTTCACGCCTCTGGCATTTACTGGATGTTTGTAACCATCCATCAGAAGATCCCATAGATCACCATCTAGACCCAGAAAGTAACTTTCCAGTTTATCTTTCCAGTATTCAAAGTTTTCACCATCAAATACCGGCGGTCTAGTATAACCATTGTTACCGTTGTATTGCTCAGCAGAGCCAGATGTAGATGCAGGTGTAGGTATAGTCCTTTCACTTTCATCAACCATCTTTTAAATGAAGCGTTTTTCTCTTCCTGAATCTTTTCTAAACACGGTTAAGTGCTTGCACCTTAGAACCGGCGCTCTGATGCCAATTGAAGGATAGAAAAACACTTAGAAAGGGGGGGATTGAATAAGTGTGACTTAAAATCTTGAGCGATAAAAATAAAATGCACAATTATTTTTATCCTGGTTCGCTGTTAACGAAGCTACTCCAGTCCACCCCCGCAGAGATGATTTACCTCAACTGAGGATTTAATCCACTAATCGCACGGATTACAATGGTTTTCCACTTAGCCGCAACTAAGTCTTCCAGAGTCTTCTGATCACAACCTGATCACTCCAGGAACAACTGCTTAGTTCACTCCTAAGACTTTTTCTAGAGTCTACTGATCAACACGATCACTCTAGGCTTAGTTCACTCCTAAGACTTTCTGCTCAGCCAACTGCCAAGACTTCCTGCTCAGCCAACTGCTAAGACTTCCTAGAGTATACTGATCAACTGATCACTCTAGTTCCTTACAACTTAATGTAATCTATTCAAGAGTTTACAAATGCTTCTTAAAAGCGATAATCACAACTGTGATATTTCTCTTACAATTTAAGCTTAATCTCACTAAGATATTACAACAGCAATGTAGTGAGCTTTGATGAAGATGAAGATTCTGAGTTTAGATTTGAACAGCGTTTCAGCAAGTTTGATATGAGTTGTTTTGGTGCAGAATCGTTAACCTTGCTTCTCATCAGAACTTCATATTTATAGGCGTTGAGAAGATGACCGTTGAATGCATTTAATGCTTTGCGTGTTCCGTACAGCTTTGCATTTAATGTTATACGCTTTTGTCAACTACCTCGAGCCTTGTTCACGCTGTGTCTACTGACGTAGCCTTTAGTAGCTTTAACGTTCCTTTTGTCAGTCAGCGTAGTCTGCCACGTGTACTTCCTTCTGATCTGATGTTTGTGAATACGACGTTTGAATATCATCAGAGTCAAACAGCTTGGTGCAAAGCATCTTCTGATCTTCTGACCTTGAAGTGCTTCTGAGCGTGATACCATCTTCTGATCTTCAGTGCTTCTGATCTCATGTTCTTCTGATGCTTCCATAGACCCATGTTCTGATTCTGCTTCGACCATCTTCTGATGTCTTGCCAGACCATGTTCTGATGTTGCATGCTGAACCATTTGAGACACATCTTCTGAGCGCTGAATTATGCGTACTCTTTATATATTTCCTGAAAGGGAAATTGCATTGGATTAGAGTACCATATTATCTTAAGCAAAATTCATATTATTGTTATCATCAAAACTAAGATAATTGATAAGAACAAATCTTGTTCTAACAAGTTCTACCTAATGTTTAGGGTTTTTTTTAAAGAGGATTATCTACTTAATATTATCATGTTAGTGATTGATAGAAATTAAGCTAACATACTATACTAGACCTAATCCCAAGATTCTAATGGGAGCATGTAAATTGGAATAAAATTGCAAAATTAAAGTTATTTGAATTAACTTATAAAAAAAGAAAATTATTATCTAAGAAAATTGCAAAAATTGACAATTTTTCTCTCTATAAAATAAAAATAAAGCATGATATCATAGAACATAAAAAAAAGGAAGTAAATTAGCATTTTGGTTTTCAAAGTTAAGATAAGACAATTTAGTCTTTTAATTTTGTCGTTGTATTTGTTATAGTCCTTCAAATTTGTTATACGAAGAAAATCCACTCCTATAATTTAAAGTCACGTCTGCTTGACATTTCTTGCACACATTTAAAATGATTATGACCATAATTAGACATTTACATCACGATATTTATAGAATTTTTGTTTTCTTTTCAAAAAGTCTAATCATCATAATTTATCTTTTAAAAATAAAGTAAATGAATTAAATTAAAGAGACGTCCTAATTAAATATATAAAAAATAATCTATGAAAAAAATGGCATATGAAATTGATTTACCAACCTCGTGAAAAAGTAACATATGCATTTTCGAACATAAAATCAACATGTTAAAAAATACAGTATGTTTTAAGACTCATATTTTTTTCATAATAATTTAACATTCAATTAAGAAATAGTGTCTAGATACATTATTTATTCAATGTATCTAAAAATAGAATTTTTTCTTATAAATGAGATTGGAGTTAGTAGTTTTTAAGTTAAATTACAGTTTTGGTCTTTCTATTTTTGTATTTTCACAATTTTAGTCACCCTATTTTATTTTTAAATATTTTTGACCTCTCATCCTCACTTTGACTACAAAAAACGCTTATGTTTCACATTTAAAAATATATTTTTTTGGTCCTTCATCTTCACTTTTGATTCCCAGTCCCCACTTGAAAATGAACTACATATTTTAAAAGGTTATATATAAGTGTTTTTTACGCCAAAATGAGGATGAGGAACTAAAATTGTTTAAAAATAAAATACGAACAATACAATTGTGCAAACACCAAAATAGAGGACCGAAAGAATAATTTAACTTATTTTTTATGATAAAATTTTATTATGTTATTAGTATAGTACTGGTTCATATTACTCAATGTTATTGCTTTTTATAGTATATGATTTATACAATAGAGAAATTGAAACTTTTTATTTGACACTATGTTATCTACAAATTTGTGTTATAGTCTCAATCACTAAATCATTAGTTGAATAAAAAACATAATTGTGATGAGTCTAAGAAGAGATATCTAATTTAGTATTCAAGTAAATATTGTTTTTTAAATACCAATTATTACTTTATATATATATATATATATATATATATATATATATATATATATATATATATATATATATATATATATATATATATATATATATATATATATATATATATATATATATATATATATATATAACATTTATTCATATTATTTTTATATTTGCACCTCTAAAATTAAAAATTCTTCTCCTTGTTTATGATCTTACTTATCTATTACATTTTACAACATTATTTTCTTAAATATTACTAATTATTAGGATTAATATCATTTTACCCATTATCATATAGACGAGTTTTGATTTATCCCCCTGTAAATATATAATTTTTTTTTTGCAAAATCAATTCCGCCATATAAAGATTGTGTGATGCCTATGTGTCATGAAAAACTGTTTTTCTTAATTTTTTTTAAGTGACAGTTGGACAAAGTTATGCCACCTCAGAAAATTGTTTTTATGAAAATGTCTTTTCCATTACATCCTCGTCTCTGACTCGTCTTCTCCAAAGGTCATTGCAAGTAGTCTTTTCCATATTCCACTGCAAGTAGTCTTTTCCATAGGTCACTGCAAGTCGTCTTCTTCATCCTCTTCTCCGAGTCATTTTCATTGGAAATTAGGGTTTGAAATGGGGTAGCACAAATTCTTCTATCGGGAATCCTATTGGAAGAGAAATATCCAAATGTGATTGCAATCTATCAATGAAGATGTGGGTTTCGAACACCCACGAAAACACTAAGAGAAAGTTCCGGAGAAGCAAATTTTAGAAAGGTACATATCATTGGTTCAAAATAATTGATATTAGTTATTGTAAATCCACTCTTCCCCAATTTCTTCTTGTTTCAATTGTTTGATTTTTTTTGTAGAGTGATATAAGTTGTGAGTTGTTCATTTGGGATGATGAAGTTGATGAACTATTATTGAACACTCGATATAAGGAAAGATTCACAAGTGCAGATATTAAGTGCAATAATTGTGAAGTAATACTTGGCTATCTTAAAGACTTCAGAAACAATTTCAGAAAAGAGTTTGGAAAAGAATATGGAAAAGAGTCAAGCTTAAAGAAGGTTGAGAAATAGAAGAAGCTGCTACAAATTGAAAGGAAAAAGACATTTTTATTATTGGTTTCCCTTATTGTATCATAGATGTTGTTAGCTATTGTGTTGAAAATGAATTAGCTGTCAATGTAATGTTCAAGTTTGTTTCAATGTAATGTTATTGATTCGCTTTTGGTTTCAATGTAATGTTCTATTGTTCAGGTTTGTATCATGGATGTTATTAGATAGGGTTAATACCTATTTTCACCCCAGTCATATGAGGTTGGTTCGAAAAATCCCCCTGCCAAAAAAAATTGCAAGAGTTCCCCTAACATTTGAAGATTCTCTCGTTTTAAACCTTGTAAAAAATTTATTTTTGAAACCAACCTTGCCACTTGAAGGACTCTATCATTTTGAACCCTGTAAATTATTTTTTTTTAGTAAAACCAACCTTGCACGTCATATTCTAGAGGGTTTAAAATGACATAATCTACAAGATTATAGGGTTCAAAATGACCGAATCTTCAAATGGCAATGTTGGTTTTAAAAACAAATATTTTATAAGGTTTAAAACGAGAGAATCTTCAAATGTTAGGGGAATTCTTGCAACTTTTTTTTTTTGCAGGGGGTTTTTCAAACCAACCCCATATGGCAGGGGTGAAAATAGGTATTAACCCTATTTGATATTGTATCAATGTAATGTTCAAATTTGTTTCAATGCATTATTGTTGGCCAACTGTTGGTTTAATAAATGAGATTGAGACGCTAACAAACATATTGTGTTCTGCTTAGAAGCCACTGAGAAATGAAGTATAGTCATTGTAATGCTAACAAACATATCATAACATTATGTCTTAAAAAGTTCATTACATAAGCATAAAGCAACTGTCTCAGCAATCATTACAACATGATTCAAAAATTTAAATTTGCAACTATCTTAGCAGTAAAAAGGATTGCAAAATCATTGTTGCAAGTATTACAAATCCATCGATCATTATATAAGCCTAATCAACTGTCTCTCCAATGTCATCCCAAGACCTCATTGTCCTGAAGCAAGTCCCTAGCCTAGGGTCTGCTACCACCACAACAGGTTCCTGTGTCAAAGTACCATATTCATTTTCTGGTATAATCATTGGTTCATCATTGCTTGCACATGGGCCTGTAATTGACTTGGTTTTCATTTTTTCCAGCATGTCGCTTAATTTTCTTGGACCTTCATATTTCTTGACAGAAGTAGGTTCAGTTATGCCACAGTATTTGGTTCCGTTTATGCCACACCAGCTGGTTCAGTTTGTGCTACCATTTGCTTGTGCTTTACTTAGTCTTGGAGCCTTTCTCTAAAATAAATCAAATCAAGATATTTACCAAATGAACCATTATACTACAATCAAATCAAGAAATTTACATAATAATCAATTACCTTTCTTTTTAAACTTATGGATTTTGAGTTGTTGCCTTGCATTTTTGGGAGTTATGACCCATTTTATCACATTTAGTACACCCGTGGATCACTCCAACTCTCCTCATCCTTGTACCACCCTAATCTAATTCCCTAAATATAAGATTTTTTGGTCTACCAGACCCTTTCTCGTACAAAGGAGGGAGTAATTCATCTACATCAACTGTAGGCCATATATCCATCCCATTTATTGAGCTTATAGGAAATTTA
Organism: Vicia villosa; assembly: GCF_029867415.1. Classification (NCBI taxonomy): domain Eukaryota; kingdom Viridiplantae; phylum Streptophyta; class Magnoliopsida; order Fabales; family Fabaceae; genus Vicia; species Vicia villosa. Next base: position 248,772 of record NW_026705156.1, on the reverse strand, counting down.
TAACAAAGTATATATTTTTCACTAAAGTAGCAATCATCCACAAAATCCACAGGTTTTAGTTACCTATAGCTAATTTCTGCACAAGCATGTCTACATGGAATGCATACCAAATCCCAAAACCTACAGGAACATGTTCTTTTGCTTATATCAACAACAAATTGTTGAGTGTTGTATGCATGGTTTACCTCCCGTACATCATTCATATACCAAACATGGAGTCAACTGCACACTCATATAAACCATCTTATCTAACCTCTTCCTTGGAATATGCATTTTCCTATGCTCCCATCTTTCTGGAAACATCCAAAGCACGATCATCCCTGTTAACTTCAAAATAACATTCATCTATACCTTCAAGTTTGCTCAAACCATAAACTCATTTCTTTTGTGTCCGCAGTCAAGTACCAGTTTTAACACGTCAGAGACACCCCATTTTTTGTTATCCAGATCATACACATGCGTTGAACCTCGCCCCTATAAAACATTATATCCTCTCTAAAAAACTCCCTTCCATGATGAACAATAACAGTGAACTTACCCATGGAATAAATTGAACGATTTCATACCTTGATCAATGATGTTGCTAATGCTTGGAGTTGCTTGAACGATTGGTTGGAGCTCCTCTTCAATGGCGCTTCCACTTAGGAAAAAAAAATAGAAATGACTAAAATAGAACTTCTATTATAATTTTATAAAAACAATTTTCTGAGGTGGCATATCTTTGTCCAACTGTCACTTAAAAAAATAAAAAATAAAAAGAAGTTATTTTTCAATAATAGTAAACAATAACTCGCCTATATCACAAAAGTAAAATATTTTTAATCGATATTATTATTTAACTATTACTATTTTAAAGAATTTTTTAAAATTGTATTTATTAATATTTTATTAAATATTTCTAGTCTATACCAAATCATTATATTTAACTGTAATTATTAGTTTAATTTATTATGTTTTAATAATAATGTTTCATTATTTATTTATTCTATTTTTTTAACTGCGTGTTGTACGAGTCTAAAATTAGTAATGTTAAATAAATAAAAACATAATTATTATTATTTTAAAAGTGGTTATGCAGGGAGCTCTAGTTTTTTTTATTTTCAAGAACTAATATATTTTCAAACTATAATAATGTATCTTCCTCTTTTTTTTCTTAGAAAACATATGAATTCTATTTTGATAATTAAAAAGACATATGAAATAAAGTTGTAGGAATTTATGTTTTTAATTAATTAATATAAAAATTTATAGTAATAACTCAACAAAATAGTGGAAGATGAAGGAAACGCTAAACCCAACCAAAACGAAAAGCAAAAACAGAAAAAAGATCCAAAACCGTGAACCCTCCCTCTTGTTCCAAACTCACAAAGATCTTGTTTCTTAGTGCCCTTCTGCTTATTATAAAACCCAACCTGAAAATCTCAACATTCCATTCTTCCGCCGTTCGCTCTCTTCTTCCACGTCCCTCCGATAACTACACCTCCTTGCACTTCACCAGCTGAGGGTTTTGTTTCTCTCACCTTTTCACTCTAAAATCTTCTTTTTCTTTTGCTCAGATCTTCATCTATCTTAAACCCTGCTATTTCCGGTACGTTTACTTCTACTTTCTACAATTCACTGTTTCTTGTTACTTCATATCCTTCTTTTTTGAAGGAAATTTTTAGAAAATTTACGATCCTTTTAGTTATTAATAGTTACAGTTATTGCTATTTCATTAATGTTTGATAGTTGATACAATTATGATAGTTTGATTGCCTGATTTTGTTTCTAAATATGGCAATTTTTTTTTTTATGGTTTCTTTCTTTTTGTTTATTTGAATTGAATTGAATCTATCCTTTGGTGGTAGTTCATGTTTTTTATAGAAACTTCAACATGGTTTTGTAATTGGGGAGCTACTCATTTGAGATCATTATCATGTGGAAGGCATTTCATGTTTCTCTCATAGATCACATGAGTTGTCTAACCTCTTGAGCTAGTTTTGGAGGTTGTTTTCTTGCTTATGGTTCATTTCACTAGTTGGTTTTCATCGCCGACGGTGCTATATTCGGTTCTTCTGTTGTTGCTTCTAGGAAGCTTCTTGAACATTTATAAACCGTGCCTTTTAAAGGCGCTCTTGTTTTCTTGATAGTCGTGTGTTATGTTGGAATAGTTCAACAGAATGTCACTATGATTAGAATTAAACTAATCTGACTGTGATTATCCCTGCGAAACTGAGGATTATTAGTCATATTAGGAGATTCCACATGCTATACATTATATTATTATCGCTTATGCTCTTAGAAGTTTGAACCATTATCTGGTTCCGATTATTAATGTATATTTTTCTTTATTATTTATTTCTTTTGCAGGGATTTTTCTTCTTTAAACAAGTATAGTTGTTTCTTATACGGAGTATATGTTCTGGTTGATGAATTGTGAGGTGTGACTTCTGCATATAGTTTTATGAGCATACAGCTAGGGAAGTTTGGGTATAAATGGGGACCGTTACACGCAGGTGTGATCAATGGTGATCTTTTTTTTCTCTGACAAAAGCTGTGTACGCTTGCTTATTTACGTTAATAACTCCATTGTGTGACATTTCTGTTTCATTGGTTTTAGTTCTACTGGTAGAAAACCAAGTGAAATTATGAGGCTTATTGTGACAACTTTTATTGGAGCAGTTTTTGGCTTCTTTCTAGGAGTGTCATTTCCCACATTGTCATTGACTAAGGTACAGATTTAGTATCTTTTTTTTTTTTACTTTTACCTTGTGCTATAGTATATTTTTTTTCCGGTTTTTCTTATTAGACTAAATAATTCCAATGCTTATAGTGCATACTGCATAACCTTTCGCAGTTCAATCTTCCATCTGGCTTGCTTCCCTCAATTGATCTCTCTTACATTGAAGACAGATATTCAGGTCGTCAAGCTTGGTCTTTTATGAACAATAATAATAAAAGAGCTTCGCCAAATCACTTATCAAATGATACATCAAAGGTACACATTGTGCTCTACCATACTTATCAAAAGCATTCTACTTTCCCGGGTTTATAGGAATCAAGTTAGTCGACCGCTCCATGCCTTCTAGGATTAAGAGGAAAGAAATAGTGACCTTTCGATATGCTTGTTCGTTAATCATTAATACACTATTTATAAGGGCTTCCAAAAATGATTTTGTTTTATATAATGTTGGGAAGATGGATAATTTAAAGTCTGTATATTGATCGATCGCATGTTCCATACTTTATTGTTTCTCTACAGATTTGGGTTCCATCGAATCCAAGAGGAGCAGAAAGTTTACCTCCTGGCATTGTTGAAGCTGAGTCGGACTTTTACTTGCGTAGATTGTGGGGCAAGCCTAGCGAGGTATGTAAATACCAAATGTGATAATAAAATTATGTTAGATTTTTCTTCCATTTAAGGAAAGCATATAAAACCTGCAACTGTACAAAAGATTTAATTAAGTTGGCACTTGCAGGATTTAACGTTCAAGCCAAAGTACCTTGTGACCTTCACTGTTGGCTATGATATGAAAAACAATATTGATGCAGCTGTGAAAAAGGTCTCTTAGTCTCTTGCTCTCTCTGTTTGAGTGTGCTTGTTGATGTGTCTTTTAACTAAATATTTTCTTGGAACAGTTTTCAGAGAACTTCACCATCCTTTTATTTCATTATGATGGCCGAGTTAATGAATGGGATGAGTTTGAATGGTCTAAGAAGGCTATTCATGTGAGTACTCGCAAACAGACCAAATGGTAAGAAGCCACCGTGTGTTATTAGCTTTTGGATAACATATTTTTCGCTGTGACTTTGCAGTTAATACTCGAGTGTTTAACCTAGTTAAAACTGAGTTACTATTCCAAAACCTTGTTATCGTATTGACCATTTAAGGTTTTATCCTTCTAGGTGGTATGCTAAGCGGTTTCTGCATCCTGACATCGTGGCTTCATATGACTATATATTTATATGGGATGAAGACCTGGGTGTTGAGCATTTTAATGCCGAGGAGTGAGTATTTGATATTGGAAGGATATTTTTAAAAGATTTTTTTAAATTAAAGTTTCATACTCCCCTCTCATTTCAAGTGCAGGTACTTAAAACTGGTGAAGAAGCATGGCCTTGAGATTTCACAGCCTGGTTTAGAACCTAATAAAGGGTTAACATGGCAAATGACAAAGAGAAGAGGAGATAAAGAAGTGCACAAGTAAGAATAATTAGAGTAGCAGTTTCTCGTGGTTCATATTGTTTGTGATAATGTGCATTAACTATTTTTTTTTGTGATTTTTATTAGAGTGACGGAGGAGAAACCGGGCTGGTGTTCAGACCCTCATCTACCTCCTTGTGCAGCGTAAGTAACTTCTGATGTAATAAATATTGTATTATCTGGTCTTCTGGATTGTATCTAATTGTGTATTCTCTGACACACGAATGCAGTTTTGTTGAGATTATGGCTCCAGTCTTCTCACGAGAAGCATGGCGTTGTGTGTGGCACATGATTCAGGTTGAATGATTAATCCTAACCATGTTAAAAGATTCCCGCTAATTAGTTGTTTAATGATACTTTAAGCACGCTATAAATTGTAACTGTACAACTCTTGGCATTGTAGAATGACTTAGTCCATGGGTGGGGTCTTGATTTTGCTGTTAGAAGATGCGTTGAGGTAAGTTTATTCCCACATTCTCTATATTCATGACTCTTACTTTTGCGAGCTTTAAGCTAACTTCTTTTTCCTGATATAGCCTGCACATGAGAAGATTGGAGTTGTTGATGCTCAGTGGATTGTTCACCAAGGTGTTCCCACACTAGGCAATCAGGTAAAAAAATTTCCATTATTTTTGTATATCAAATTTGATAATTTTAGTCACGAAAGACACCATAAGATTCTCATCAATTTTATATTCTTTGCAGGGTAAAACAGAAACCGGGAAAGCACCTTGGCAGGGGGTATGTTTTACATGTTTCATCCGATACATTACAAGCTGTGATTTGAGGTAGTCTATATCTTATGAATTTGATTACAAATTTCGTTTAATGTTTCCATGTTGTTGATGGCAGGTTCGGGAGAGATGTAGGAGAGAGTGGACCATGTTCCAAAGTCGGTTAGCGAATGCAGAACATGCGTATTTCAAGTCTGCAGCAAGCAATCATATGTCGAATTCTACTGCTCATTAGGAGACAAAGATGGAAACTTGACTTGTACACAGCTATCGCCACGATATCCGTAGACTCCCACTCCCCTATTTTTTCTAAGATTTCTTATGTAACATTTACCTGAAAGTTCTAGCTAGGGACTAAACTTAAATCCAATGTAGAACTTAAGAGATAAAGGTGATAAATTGAGGAAAGTTAATCTTGTGTTGTGTCTCAAATAATATGCAGTAGAGATTAGAGATTGCTTAATAGTGTGTAATCTTGAGAGTTGGCTGGTTTTATTTTCATGTAATTGACCTTGAATCATAACATGCTCATAAAGTTTACGAAAATGATAAATAGTCTTCAAAGTGTATCAAAACCAACCTCAAGTATTTTTGTTAAGGACAAATGAATTCTTTTATGCATATTTATTTAATTACTGATTTTTTGTTGTTGTATATTTTAGAGCTTAAATAAGAGATAATGATGCTTAAAAATTAAATTAGAGTTTCACTCAAACACAATGTTTACTAATTACTATTACTAGACAATTTTAGTACACATGTCGAATTTCCTTGATTAGATACCTATAATTGTGAAAGTATTCAATTTAACTTCAAACTGTATAGATGTTTTGGCTTGGAACATATAGATAATTGTGTCCTTATCTGAAATTGACTTTAATTGTGTGTCTGAACATAGAGTGTACACCACCACAAAACACACTAGCATAGGGATTGTCATTCCATATCTCTATCATCGTGACTTGTTAACTTAGGTCACATTTCAAAAATAGTAGACGGTTGACGCCCCATCTTGACCTAGCACACTCATATTTCTATATAATGTTTATGTTGTTCTCTTCAAAATTTTATAAAAAAAAATTTGTAACAAAATATTTAGTAGAATAGTAAAAAGAATTTGGTAGTAATTAAAAAGTTCGATGTATTTAAAAAAATTTATTGTACTGGATATTTCAAAAATCTGGTGTATGTTGTGGGGGCATACCGATTTTTTAAAAAGTATCTATCTTTACTAGGTTTTTTTATCCAGTAGTTCAACACGTATTTATTTTTTTAAAACATCAATTACTTACCATATTCTTTCTGGATAAGTGAAAAATCTAGTAGTGTTGATTGAGTTTTAATTTAATGATTGAGATTTTGCTGACAATTTTCTACAGTTGTGATTGCATGATTATTTTGTGTGATCCAAAATGAATCCAAAGTTGTATAAATAAGGGTCATGTGTTTTTAAGAAAAATGTCTTACAATGCCTCAATTTTTGTTCAAGGCATAAGTGTACTTCAACAAGGTAAAACTTTCTGTAGATTTTCGGTTCCCGAAGGACACCACATATCTACTCGTTCTAAGATCCAAGTTGAATAATATGTTGTCTGACACTGAAAACAAAAAGGTGAGTAAGATCAAGTTTCGTGCTGACTGGATTCTTACTGATGGAAGTGTGAAATACGACCTTATGGAGTTGAAGACCGATGAAGATTTGAAATTTATGTGGAGAACATATCATCATAGGCTAACTAAGGGCCGATTGAATTTGATGTGAGAATTACTAGATTTGCCGAGGACATAATCAAGATGTTGAAACGTCCAAAATCATTTGGTAGTGTTTAGATTTTCTTATTTATTATTGTTTTGTTAAGTTATGTAAGTTGTTTGTCTAAGTTATGTAAGTTATGTAAGTTTTTAAAAATGTTAAGTTATATTTTTTAGATTATAAAAGTAAGAATACTCATCGCTCGACCCTCTCCGGATTGTTGCGCTAACACGCACCCTCAACTATGTCCGCCCGCCCCACCCTATTTTCTCGTTGGACAGACTCAAGCAGGACGGACATGCCCGTTTGCCACCCATAACATAAATTCCGTATGAGTTTATTTTATAACAAAATTCTTAATTTCAATTTTTAAGTCTTTCTTCTTCCATCTTCATCTTGAACCTTGTGTACAAATAACTTTAATAAATAATTACACTGAAGTTTGGAAAATAAAAGAGAAGAGCTAGCAGTCTAATAACAACTTCCACAAATTAATCTTTCATTAACATTATCGTTTATTTTGGAGAAAATATCTACACTAATTATCATAATCAAAAGCCAAAGTTCTTCGTTTCATTATGGTGTACTAGTACAAGTCAAGTCACGTCTAACCCTTTAGAGAACAACAAAATAAGCCACATACGTCACACAACAAATATGTGTTACATTTTCAAGTCACACAAGTGTACACGGATTCACAAAGCATCAAAACCATTCATCACTAAAACACTTTATAAACAAAAATCACACACTCACACACACCATAATCGACACAATTATATGTGTTAGTGATAACAATATGATGATTGATTGAAGCATTTACGTTTAAAACATTACGCGTCGTTAACCGAACCAGAAATCTAGAAACCTCGTAGGCTCCAATGCTTGTAGGGCTAGGATGAATGCCATCAGTCACAACTTCTGTGGCCACCGCGTACACGTGGCTTTCTCAAACATGCTATTTTTGTTTTTTGTTTTATCACTTCAGTGATGCACTTAAAAAACCCTACACGTGTCGCCACGTGTATATGTGAAGATGGTTTGTGTCTTTGTAGTCATAGATTTGTGACCATATATATAGATAAAACTATATAATAATATTATTTATAATATGTCCAAATGAGTTTCATGTTTTTTTGCTTGCTACAATAATTGTTGCTGATGTTATATATTTTTGTGTTGCATTTTCTCTATATATTTAATTGCTTCTCCTTCTTCTTCTCTGCTCAATAACCAGCAAACGAGTTAAGTGAGAATTATGGGACTTTCAAACTTTCCCTATGCAGCAGAAGGTGTTATGCCTGTGATTGTGATGAACACAGTTTTATCTGTGGTTTTATTGAAGAACATGTTTAGATCGATTCTCCAAGTAGTTGGTTGCACATCAAGTACTATTACTAATTCATCAAATCTTGAAGAAGAAGAAGAAGAACTCTACTATCAAGAGAATAGTAGTTCGAGGGAAAGTAGGGTGTCAATAACACAGTACAAGTCATTGTGTTACAACAGGTCCAACGTAGGTAGAAGTCATATGGTGGAGTGTTGTGTATGTTTGTCTGGTTTTGAAGCAAATCAGGAGGTGAGTGAGTTGCCTTGCAAGCATTTCTTTCATAGAGGTTGTTTAGAGAAATGGTTTGATAATAAGCATAGCTCATGTCCTTTATGTCGTTCTATGGACTAGTTAGGTAAGTTTGTTTGAGGTTAATTAGAGTTAATTGTTATTAATTTGTTGTAGTGTTAAAGAAGAAGTTAATGCATGGTTCTATTTACTTGTTCTGTGAATCATGTTTAATCACCTCTCTAATTCATTCAAATTTGTTGTACTTTTAACTAATAAACAAAATTATACTGAAATAACTTTGCCTAATTGCAAAGTCAGCTCACATTCCATTAAATGAAGAGTAGTAGTTAGGCATAGTCTCTAAGTACAGTTTAGAAGGCAGCTCAACTCAAACAACAGCTGCCTTCTCAACTATTTGATAAATACATAAAAGAGCAGCTCAATTCAAACAACAGCTCAATTAGACATTATTGCCACAAAACTATTTGATAAATTCATAAAAAAGAGCTATCAAATTAGGCTTGACCCAATTAGTTCTTTTTCATCATTTTCATCATAAGTTTGAGACTTTTTGGCTTCGAGATGCATCTCACTCTAAAAATGTTAGATTTTTCTCATTTTTTGGGTTAGAAGTGTTGCAACATTTGCAAGGCACATAGAGAAAGGTCCAAGACTGAATCAGGTAAACTTTTGTTAAGACTTTCAGCTCATCAATAACCATCTGATTCAATTGGATGGTTATTTGCATAACTCGGTTATTTGCATAACTCGCCACATCACACACGAGCAATTTCAACCATTCTTATGTGTCATTTTAGGTATTCAAATATGTTTTCACACACTTTATTTATGATTTCTGGTTTTGGCATTGAGTGCTAACTAGTAATATTGTAGGTTCTCGCTCTCCACTGTTTCGAAAGCATATATCCATCATAGCAAGACATGATTTCATTATCTCACATTTCATTTTTAGTTTTTAATTAAACAGTGGTGCCGCCTGTAGAGATAACTTCCGATCTCCTTGTCCAATATATTTATCATCAAATTCATCAAGTATAGTGATATCTAAAGTTACTAGATTAGTCGTTCAACGGTGAGCTATTTCTGCATCCACTTAAGCTGCTAAAGTTCCGAAAACGATAGATTAAAATAAAATTACTTTTCAAATTGGAGTTTTAAAAAATATTTTTTAAAAAATGTTTGGATATATTGTAGCGGAAAATCTGGTTAAAGAAAATAAGTTAAAAGAAAAAAAGTTAAGGGAGATGGATAACATCGAAGATTTATAGAGGTTTGGTTTTAAATAAATGACCTATTCTTTTTTTTAAGAACTGATTTTGAGAGTATCATTGTTTTAGAGTTTTTAGATGGTTAAACTCACGAATATCTTTATATAAAAAAAATGAAGTTTCGAGTTAATTTTTAATCAAGCAGTAAACAGAGGAATGAAGCGGATAATTTTTCCCTCCAAACAACGGACAGAGTTATGAGCGGTTAGTCTCTAGGTCAATTTGAGATTTTGCACAGGTTGTTATTGAACTAAGATCGAGTTTTGAGTTGGTCATTTTTCAAATCCAACCTAAGTTTTACACGAGCTGATCATGAACTAAACCGAAAATTTCGCCGAACTGATCTCAAATCTAGTGAATTTTTACATATACCGAATTCAGAAATCAAGTGAAATTTTAAAGTAGGTTGATCTCCAACCGATAGAGTTTTTTTACCGGGATGAACTCAGGAGCCACTATGAAGTTTTTATCTTGTTACTCCTCACGAATCTAAAAAGAGAGTTTTTCTTCTATGACGAAGTTCACGAAGCAAGCAGAGACTTATACTAATTTTCAAAAGAGCTTTTATATTAGTTTAATTTTAAACCAAAACAATTATTTTATAAGGAAAAATGATTTACTCAAGAGAAAAAACAACTCTTGTTAAATTTATTATATGCTCTTACCCAGAGTAATTTCTCCATTAAACGATCTTAAAGCACTATGGCTAAAAATGTGAGAGAAAAGAAATAATTTAGAGAGATTGAGAGAAAGATGAAAATTTAGATATTTCATGTTTTTATGTTTTTATGGATTGTTTGAAATGAAAAAGAAGCCTTTTATTTATAGGCTATGAAATTGTGTATTTTTAGAAAATAATCTATCGGAAAAATAAATTTTCTAATCGATAAGTGAAGATGCATATCTCCGGGGAGAGACTAAAGTTGCATGTCCCTAACACATTTAGGTGGAGCACCTCCAATACGGTAATTTTTTTGCTTGTTTTATCGCTTTTGTTTATTATCATTTATTGAGTCTCCTTCATGATTGCACATCTTCGAATCAAGTTTGAATCAATTCGTTTATTCATTTTTTTAGCATGCATAAATCAATTGTTATATTTGAGTTTTGATCATGATGGTTTAATTCAATAGCCTGAGTTAATGAAATAAGAACCATAGGTAATATCAATTGAATTCATGTGGAGAATGAAATCTCAAACTATTTTGAAAAACTTAAAAAAAAAAGATTTCTTGTGTGTGATTTGATTTTTGGTGTCTATGATTTGAATCACAGATTACATCTGATTTGAATTATGTTACTCTGTGATTGGAATCACAGTTTATGCACGACTCGAAATTTCCTGGTAGCCACTGACTTCTCTGATTTGAATCAGGCTTAATACATGATTCGAATCACAGTCTAATCACAGGAAAATGAGTCACTTTCTTTATGAGATGTTGTTTCACACTACTTGCTCGTTTAACTCAAATCATGAAATGCACTTGACTCGAATCTAACAAACTTTTTTCATCCATTTTTGTACTTAATCTCAAGCACATATAAAATCACATTGTCATCATTTTTCATGAAACAAATCATAAGTGGAAAACATCTTTCATTGTGATTTTATTGAAATCAACACCCTCTTATTTTTGAAAGTGTAAAAACTCTTGCAATTGAATTTCTCTCATATTTAACCTGTATTTTTTATTTCAGATCTTGATCATGAAAGATTTAGGGAGACACCGTCTTGAAACTAATCATTCTTGAAGATCGGGTAAAGTTTATCTCATCTTTAACTTGTATTTTTTATTGTAATTGATTGGCGTTACGTTGTATACAAGTCAAGATCTATATAGGAGATTTATTTTTCTTGACATTATTGTAAATAAGCGATTTTATGAACACTTGCAATATTTGTCAAAATAAAAAAAAAGAACAAAGCAAGTTCCAATGAATAACCATTGAAGAGTGCAGTAGGCAAAGCATGGATGAACGCCAAATTATATTAATTTTGGTAGGATATTGCATGCTAAGATTTTTCAATTCTTAGCGTAGTTTATAACTTATTTAATTGGTAGCAATTTATTACATAAAGTTAGATTATTTTTAGAATTGGAACCTATCCGAGCTTTAGTGGTGATTAAATTTTGTGTTACTAGTGCTGTTAGAATCCGATCAAAATTGAAATATCACAAAAGACACATCTTGTGTAACATACAATAGTTCAATTACTTATTGTAAACAATCTTTGAGTTTTGTGAATTGTGTCTTTTTTGAAGTAATCAAAAGTCAATAAAAGTATAATTCTCATATTTTAGCTTTAAATCTTCTGCGTGCAACTTTGAAAAACCTATACTATTCTAATTTTGGATAGTTAGTTGAAACTTTGTTTTTAGTCTATTCATTCCTCTATACTGTTTTCCTACTCTATATTCTCACCCAACAATAAGCTAATCAATTAGGTATTTGTAATAACCAGTTTTTGGTGCATAAATTGGAACGTTTTGATAGACACCCGTTACAACTCATTAAGATACTGTTACAATTGATTATTGACTCGATTATCCCTTATCTATAATCGATTAGGATAAATATCTAACTAATTAAACAATTAAAAAACTTAGGATAAATATCTAACTAATTAAACAATTAAAAAACTTCTAATCAATATAACAATTTTCTAGTTAACTGGCTAGACTCCATAAACATGTTTGGCGATTTTAATTGAAACATAAAGGTTTAAAAATAGTTTTTAATATGTGTGCAACTTAGCTAGAATACTTCCAGAAATGCCCTTGTGTTTTTACAATACAATGATCATTCAGATGGACATGATCATACATGCTTTTACACTTCCTCTCTTTCACATTCTAAAGCTTCAAGTCTTTTTTTGCTGATATACCAATTATACGAGTGTTTCACTTGAATATTCTCATGGATGAGGCTTGATATAACTTCAAGTCACTCACCATCATCAAAGTGTTGTAAAGATATCACTAGTGATCATAAACCTTAATTGTTTAGCTTGATTTAGAAGAATAGCTTGATCAACCACCTTGTGCATCTTTAATCGCTTGATCTAGCTTTAGTAGTTGCCTTTTTCCCATGCGTTGATAACATAACTTCAAGTGTTGTTACTACTTAGGGTGTTGTCATCATCAAAATCATTACATCACCAGGGCTAAATAAATTCTACTTATCTATGAGTTTTGATCACTTCTTAATTCCTGCAAGCAAATAATTCCACATATTTCTTCTCATTCCCCTTCAGAAGAAAATCTAGTTATGGCGGCGTCTTCTTCTAGGCCTACATAACAAGATTATGCTCCTCTACGATTTGAAAAATGAACATTCTAGGCCATTGCATTCTTCAATTTCACACAATAGCCTTACCGAGGAAAAAATTGAATTGACTTCCTCCTTTGTCTGTTATACTAGGACAAAAATGTTCCAAAGCCTTCAGCTTTTGCAAGAGAACCTTAGAGTCCAGGGAGCAATAAACTTGAAAAACAATGTCTACTCTACTATCTGATGCAACGACATAATTCATGGGTCCTAACAAAAAGAATTCTAAGGATTGAAGAGAATCTTTAGTATGATCCACCAAGAGACAATACTGTGTGGAAGGAAGTCTTCTAGCGCGATCAAGCCACCATGACAGAGTCGGTTCCTGTTAGCATAGCTACACCACATAGGGAAGTCTTAAAGTCAACAAATCTCCACAGGTTCCAAGGACAAAGTGGAAGTCATACTCCTCCCGAGGTTCTCCGTTCTCATCTCTCACCGTCACGTCATCCTCAAAGGACGATAAGATATGACACAAATGCTCCAGCTTCGAAATGAAAGAAGAACCCTCTTTCGATCCATATCCTCAACAATAAAATCCTAAGTCTTTGGAAAAGTTTCAAAAGTTGCAGAGCCTTAACGAAACTAAAGATTCAAACAAACATGTTGAACATGTGGATAATAGGATGGATTACTACCATGCCTAAGGGGCAGTAAAGTGCAAGCTTTTCGCACTAACCCTGATCAGAGTTACAATGACTCTATTCAAAATTCTCATGAATTGGATCGTAGATTCGTGGAAGGACTTCTGTGAAACCTTCACTACTGTTAGAAAATATAGGATAAGTATTTTTCTATTGTCTCCTCAGGGATTGATGCGACATTACCGTCGTTCTACAGTTTAGTATGTTTTGAGTTAAGTTTCTGGTTTTGTTAAGTGACATTAAAGATAATTAGCATGAAAAGAAAAGAAAGACGATAAAATAAGGTTTAAAAACGGTTTAGTAAAACTGTGTCAAGATTAGTTTTCGCTAGCTTGCTTTTGTATATACTTTAATGATCATGTATATGAATATATCAATGATTAATACAATCACGTATCCTCTTGACACCGTTTATCTCTAAAGCAGTATCGTGATTGTTATTATATTAACTGTCAGATGATCTCTCATGCCGACAATTGACATAATAACCTTTAAAGTTTGATACAAGTGATTATCAACTCACAAATCTATCTCTAGAGTTTGATTATTGATAGATGAATACCCTTTTGGTCAAGATTTGAAACATATCTCTCAATAGTGTATCAAAACAACATATAAACATGAATACAAAGATATTCACCATATATTAATCATCAACAAGGTTCATATACAAAAGATCAAGCCAAATACATACTATACAAGCTAACTACCTCTAATCTTGACACATGTGAAGTTTAGCTATCCATAGCTTCAACAACAAACATCAACACAAGATCTCCTAGCATAGAAATCCAAAGATGATGAAGAAATATGCTTGAGAAATCTTGAATACTTAAGAGTTTTTCTCTCCTCTTCTCTTGCCCTAGAGTGTGTGGTTGGTAAGAATGGAAAGAACAAGATAAGATTCTCCCAAAATATCTCTAAGTGCCTAAAAGTAGTCACTTGAAAAAGTACCTCCGCTTAGCGCCCAGACGGCCGTTAAGCGGACCTCACAAAATATCTGCTTCCACGCTGGAGGCCGCTTAGCGGAACTTGCTGAACAAAATTTTCCTCTCGCTTCTGGAAAGCGCGCTTACACGCCGCTGAGCGGCCCTTGCTGAACAAAACTTCTTCCCTTGGCCTCCAAACTTGCTCCAAAATGTCTCAGTACCTCCTAATACTTCCCAAAATGCATAAAACCTACAAAAAACATAAGAAAAGCTTATAAATAATATATTTACTACTAAACTCGGCTTTATTTATTTACACGATTACGAACCATAATTAAATGGAAAAGAATTGAGAAAAGTTATCAAAATACCACAAAAGTTATCAACAATTATCCACATTTTGGATTCTAACAACTACCCAATTTAATGCTCGAAAGAGGCAATCCGTAACTATGAACGTGCTTTATGGGGATACTCAAGGAAAGAAGGATACCTTGCATATTTTCATTGACTACTTCCCAAAAGCGGAAGGAGAAGCGAATGGGGGGGGGCATATATGACAAACTAAAACACTGAATGTTTAAGATGGGTTTGAGATAGAGTGCATGTTTTGGAAAAAAGTTGGATTCGAGGGAGCTTGTAATCTAAGTGATTTGTTAAATACAGCTCAACCCTATATCGAATATAAAAAGGATCTCCTCGATGAAGCGGGAGATACAGACCGAGAAGTATAGAACTTTAGGCATGGCCAAGCACAAAAAAGAGATAATGTTAGGTGTAGATAAGATGGGGACCGCATACCCCAATCCAAGTTCAACACCTACATTCTTATGAACACTTCAAGGGAGAAATTCTAGAAACAATGTGCAAATTAATACTGAGTTCAAGGAATTCGATATCATAAGCCCCTAATAGGTCAGAGAATCATCTAGGATAAATAAATCCAAATATTATCGTTTAATTTTCACAAGATTCACGGTTACAACACACATGAATGCATCCATCTAAAGGATGTGATAGAAAAGACGATCAAGAAAGAATGATCGAACGAGTACACCAAGAATGGTGACCGAAAGGGACGCCGATACAATAGGAGAAGACATAGGATACGAGAAAATTCAACAAAGAAGAAACATTCTCTTTGAAGAGAAAACTCATTCCCCAAGATAGCTATTGAAGCTGTCACTGTGAGAAAATGGGGTAAAAGACAACAATAGTGAAGATGAGGAAGGTCAGAAGGGAAAGAACCAGTTTATTGTATCTATTACTTGCATTCTTCCAAGGAAAAATAATCCCTTTAAGGGGATGATCAAAAGGATAATAGTCGAGCTCATGACCACAAGCAAAGAAGAGAGGAAGATGTTGACCGGGGAACCAAAAAGACCTATCCTTTGGATTCTGGGATAGTAAAAAAGTTGTCGGGATCCCAAGCAAGATCTTTCTTATGGTTATCACAACAATCATTGTCAGTTTTGACATCTCCAAGATTCTCATTGACGGGGCAAGCTATTGCGACATTATGTATGCAAAGTTCTTTGAAAACCTAATACTGAAGAGGGAAAAGTAGTGACCATTTGAAGGATCCGACTTGCAAGTTTTCAATGACATAGTAAGTTGTTCCTAGTGATAATTTGAGCTTATGGTAAACCTAGGATAAGGAAGAGATACCAGGACAATGAACTTGTAATTCCTAGTGGTTTCTTGCAAAAGTGTCTACAATTGTATTTTAGGCATGCCTTTCGCAGCAACTCTAGATGCGGTGACTTCTCCGTTCCATCTCAAGCTAAAGTTTCACAACATCCACGACCAGCCAGTGAAAATATGCGCTGACTTGTATGGGGAAAAAGGATATACAAGAATCTGTAATGTGACCAAAAGAATGATAAAAGAGGCAATGAGATTAATGTAGCCTCTCTCGTAGTAAAGTTAAGTGACATGACAATTAAGTCTCTAGTAGTTAAAACAAATTATTCTGAACTGACATCTGTAGAGAAAGACTCATGACGAAGCTAAAGCCAACCAACACCTACCTCACCAAGACCAATAAGCAGCGACTATGCCTCTTGATTAAATTTACATTACTATTTATGTAAAATGCACGAGCTATGGAGATCAACAAAGAAAAAAATCTTCACGAAACTCCCTCTTCATTGAGATTATAAAAGGTTACAACGTGCCGGGCACCTGGCTTATATTTAAGGAAGTCTCATAACTTGATGACGTAGTCCATGTGCTGATCGAGCACCTGATATAACTCACTAAATTACATTTAAGATATCTCGTGCATTCCACATGACTGCAACTGAATAGACTGAGATCATTGATATCATGTATACCTACCACGTGGACCTGGACTATAATATTCATGATGGTCTAAGTTACTTATAAATATATTGGTGCTTTACGTAAAAGAAACATATTTAAACTTTTGGCAGAATCATGCTTTTTAAATTTATCACATTTGCTTCCGAACATATAACTTCCTTGTTTTCCAAATTTAAAAGTTATTTGGTGTATCATAGATTGAAACTCATGTTTTTGTTTGTCTTATATTTTTTTGACTCAGATCTTAAAAAATAGCTGATTACATTTTGGATCTGGATATTCTATTCCATCTCCTTGATGTAATTTTTTATACTTCTTTTTATTCTACTTTTTTTGTTGGTTTTGTGTTTTACATATTTGAGGATCAGAATCTTAGGAAAAAATATTCTGCAGATCTCTTTATTTGATTATTTTTGTTGAAAATGAAGTCTGATCAATATTCTTTATTGTGTTTATATTGTTTTAAAAAAAATTATGTGCAATTTTGTTTCTATTTTAAGATTGATTGTTATTTGTTCCTGATCCTTTATTTATGTTTTATTTAGAGTGAATAATAATTATTTATTTTGTTTTAAATAATCTATGTATCAATTTGAAAAGGGATTGAAATATGTGTGCAGGTTCACATTCAAGTCAAAAAAGGTCACACCAAAATGACAATGATAATGATGTTTATGTAGTGGTAGGAAATATCAGCATTAATGATAATATCAAAAGGAAATCTCTTATCTATTTCTTCCATAAATTATAGATCTTCTATTTCTATTTTTGATATTCATGCCACTTTTTTTTTTTAAATCTTTTTAACATCTTTTTTATTTGTTTTGTTTTTTCAGGTTACTGATAAGAAAACGAAAAAAGGTTAAATAACATGGACAATCCCTTAACATTATTTTCACTTCTTTTTATTTTTATTAGTTGTTCTCTCTTATTTTTTGGAATTTGTTATATATTTTTTAAATTTTATAGTTATGAAATAATGTGACTATTTTTGTAATTTTTTTAAATATTGAGATTGAAAAAAATTCTATTATTTATTTTAATTTAATGTCCTTTATCATTATTATTATTATTATAATCATTATTAATATTATTGTCATCATCGTTATAATAAAACAAGTCAAAATTGATCGTTGTTAAAATATGTTATTAATAAGAAATATGAATTCTACTGGATGTCATCATATCATGTTAAAATAGTATATATACTATTTTTTTTAGTAAACAAGATAATATTAAACGGAGAACTAAGAGTTCTCAAACTTGTTTACAAAAGAGCGGCACAAGGCCGACAAAGAAAAAACAAAGAAATTACATACCAATTAATATTATGACAAGAACCGCAAAGGTTCCCTAATAAAGTCATAATAAGAATAATTGGAGTGAGTAATATAATAGTTTATTATTGTATTGTATCCTCTTAACTTAAAATATTATATATATATATATATATATATATATATATATATATATATATATATATATATATATATATATATATATATATATATATATATATATATATATATATATATATATATAATATTTTATCATTTCATATTATAAAAATTATTTAATATAATATATGATAGATTATACTCGTACAAGTCAAATCTACGGTGTCTCTTGCAAGTTCATACTGTCTCTTGCGTATGTATTTTTTTCTTTCATTTTCACTATATCAATAGTCTTTTCATAGTGTACTAAATATAGTGTGTTGGTACATTAAACTAAATATATTAGAAATCTTGTGCAGTGTGATTAAGGCTGTTTTTAGTCCGGTTCGGTCTGGGTATTTGCTATCCCGAGAGCCGGACCGAAATATATTAGAAATCTTGTGCAGTGTGATTAAGGCTGTTTTTTTTAGTTTTAAAATATCTTTTAAATATAATAACTACTTTGAAAAAAATATTTTGCTTTTCTTATTTAGATTATAAGATATGGTATTCTTACTATATTTTTAGGTCGTTAGCGTTGTTGTTTATAGTCTTAAATCAATGAATCTTAAAAGCATAAAAGGTAGTATGTTCTGAAAGAAAGATATGGAGGGAATTAAACATAATTCTCATTGATTTAGAAAGAAAATTCCATAGTGCTTGTCTGTATATATTTTAATTCGTTGATAAACAAAAATGAGATATTTGACAAAAATTATTATCTTGAAGAGAATATGAAATAATAATTTGTTTACCTATAATTACACATATTTAAAAATGATGATTTCGATGTTGAAAATAGTATTTTACTAAGATGATAATTTTTATTTTTATCTAACACCAAATTAAAATAATTATAACTGAACATAAAGTGATGGTTCAAAATATTGAATTTAACGGATTTGTCAAATTACAGATCAAAATATTGAACATTAATGAGAACATAAAGTTATTTTTTAAAATATTTAATTATTATTTTACCACGGGTATTAAATATTTTTCTATATATTCAATTATTTTTTTCACGGATATCTGACATTTTTCTATATATTTAACTATTATTGTTCACGGGTACCAAACATTTTTCTATACATTTAATTATTATTTTTTCACGGGTACCAAACATTTTTTTATACATTTAATAATTTTTTTTTGGCAAAATACCCTTTTTGGTCCCGTATGTTAACCTCGGGGTTCATTTTGGTCCCTTAACTTCAAAAAGTTTCATATTGGTCCCTCAACTCTTCAAAAGGTGTCATTTTAGTCCTTTTTGGCATACTAGCGACGGATTTAGCGACCGATTTTTGAGTTTTTCCGTCGCTAATATGACAAAAAGGACTAAAATGACACCTTTTGAAGAGTTAAGGGACCAATTTGAAACCTTTTGAAGTTAAGGGACCAAAATGAACCCCGAGGTTAACTTACGGGACTAAAAAGAGTATTTTGCCTTTTTTTTTTATAGATATCAAACATTTTTTCTATTTAAAAAATGTATATCTGAAATAAATGCGCGCCCCGAGAACTCGTGCGAATGCTAGTTATAACAAGTTATTCAACACATAATACAAAAGTAAGAACTTGATGTATTATTTCATAAGGTTATTTCATAGGAATACATAAGGTTGAAATTATTTCATATTTTTCTTATGCGTATAAATGATAAACCTCGACATGACCTTGTATGTTGTAGCTAACACCTAGCTAGTAGCTACAAATAGAAGGTATCAATCAGGCAACGCCCAAAGACCTGAGTCTGGCCAATTCAAGCCTCCTGTGCTCCATCCTAATAAACGCATCAGCTTTATTATCAATACTCTGAAATGAATTCACACGCTCAATATTATTCTCAGTTTCTGCCACAACTTGTTGTTGTTCTTCTTCTACTACTGGCGTTATAGGCTCCTCTAGCACGGTTTTGAATGCCACATGACCTTTCTTATGATATCTTGGGCGATCATTGCGCTTGCGAAGCATAGGCTCGGTTACTTCATGGACTTCGTAATTGTAAGAGTTTGAAGGACACCATCCTCGGTATACAATGTTTTCGTTTTCCATTTGCTAGTGGTTGATTGAGGCTGTGTTTGTGTTACTGCATACTAACTCTTCATCTTGTATTTATTCAGTTTTATTCTTACTTGAGTGATTGATGATTATTCGTTATCATTATTTTATCCTTTTTCTTTGGTGGATATTTGTTCCGTGTGGTTTATTTTCAACTTATATATTCAGTAATTATATGGTGGCGGATCTGATACTTCACTATAAATATTAAGATGATTTAATCAAGAGAAGATTCGGAGTTATGGTCTTGAAAACGAATCCTAGACCACCACCATCATTCAGTTTTATTCGTGTAGCATTTTTGGTGATGGTCTATGATAATGATTAATTTTGTTTTTGCTGAGAATACAAAACTTGTGCTCATTTGTGGTTGTGGGTCATATTTTGTCTTTAAGCTCTTTAGCATTTGGAATCAAGTTGTTTCACAAAGATTTATATGAACTTATTGGAGACAAGAATGGTATATATAAAGGAAAGGAAAAGATAAGAAAATGAATCTGAAACTTTTGAGTACAGGACTAAATTGATTAAATGAAATGGTAATATGTGATTCATTGTGGTTATGTTGGGCAGAAAAGTTGTTATACTATTAATCATTTCCTTAGTTTTAAATTGCGGTTTGATCGTTGATGCGGGTGTTGTGATTGCAGTTATTGCAATTGCTGCGATACGTATTGCGGCCGTTGCAGTGCGAATTTTGATTGAGAAGAGTTTGAAATATACCATTAAAATCACTTGATATTAAGATTTTTCAGAAATAAATTAAGTTTTGAGATTCTAATATTTGAGTTTTGACGAAAATACTTGAAGAAATCCGGGCGAAGTTATTTGATACGCTTCTTAAGGTAGAAGGATCCGAGATTTCAAGTCACACCGCAATTACAGTCTGATGCAATTGTCGAGACTACCGCATCAGCAATATTGCAGCTGCAATTTAAAACCATGGTATGTGTGAAAGACTCAGATTTGCTGCTGTAGCATTTTCACACGATTTTAGCTGAGCTGTTGATTTGAAATTAAACTACTCCTTGATTCTTAATTCTTATACCATATTATGTTCTTATATTTTGTTTAACTTATTCTTAGAAACCTGTTTGTAAAATGAGATATGCCTCTCTCGAGCCCTATTTTAACAATATGTGAAACTAAGGTTTTTTTTCCAGTACACTCTTGTGTTCAAGACTATTGGATATTTGAACATGATGCGTGAATATAAGCAATAAGTGATCGTGTTTAGGCTAATGTAACTCTTACAAAAATCAGATTGTAATGTACGAATGACGGTTAAGTGAATAATGCAGTTTGGTAAGATGATTTTTCAACAGCAGACTTATGAAGGCATCACTAGCATTATTACACCAAAGTGATGCAAATAAAAAGCAGAAAACATACAGAAGGCTTGAAGCTCCATAACAACTCAGAAGGACAGTATACATTAGTTTCAGTTGTTGTGAAACATGTTCAACTAACTTTCTATATATATTGAGCCGAAGAGTTCGATTTGAAGCAAGCAAATAATTAAACACCATCTAGTTTCTAGTATATAAGTCCACATATATCTTATTATAACCTCATAATGAGTTACAGATAACATTGATCATATATATGAAGCGCCATGCATAATCAAGGCAACTTATTACAACAAAAAACAGAAAACAAAGCACACATTTTATTAGTACTGGATCAAGAGGTAGTAATAGCAGTAACCAAGCATATTAGACTCCTTTCAGTGTCCAATTGGCTTTGTTTGCTCCATGAGCAAGAGGATTATTCCTGTTATTATTGTATCCATATGGACTGGCCGGACGAACATCTCCATATGTTCCACGCCTCTCATCATATCTCATTTCATCCCTCTTCATCGCGCCAGAACCAACACGCTCCTCCTTGTAAACTTCATACTCATTCTCCGACACATAGTCATTTTGGCCACGACCACCGTGATTGAATGGCCTTACACCATTACCATGCTGAGGTGAGTGATTAGCGGTAGCACCAAAAGGGAATATCTGGCCATTGCCATTGCCATGACCATGGTTGTTATCATAGCCATAACCATTTCCCAGTCCGTGAGGCACCTTATCCTGGCGATGATACACATCATGGTTAGAGTCAAGGCCATGAGGCTTGCTGTCCTGATGATGATACATATCAAGGCCATGAGGCTTGCTGTCCTGATGAGGATACATATCAAGGCCATGAGGCTTGCTGTCCTGGTAATACATTTTGTTGTTAGAGTCAAGGCCATGATGTTTTGGCATCGAGTAATCAGAGTCATTGCCATAACCAGGTTTCATGCCTGGATATTGCTGTGTCTGTGGATAACCCTGGCTCTGTAGCTGTTGAGTCTTAGTTTCCATCCATCTGCTATCATCATCATAGTATTGCTGTTGTGGGTATCCATTGATGTTCCGGCTTTGCATCTTGTTGGAGGAAGGGAAAGTATCAATTCACACAAGTTTTGATGATAGCTGTTTGAATGGTGAATTTGTTGTGATCTTGGATTTTCCTTTTATAGGCAACTAGCAATACACTAGTACTATATAATATGAATATATGCTTCCAGAAATATCAAGACATCACTTTAAAGGGACTTTACACCTGTTCTTTTTTGTTTTTCATCATAGTGGGAATAAGTAATAACTACTCACCTTCTATGAAGGGTTGTAGAGGGTTCACTTTGTCATTTGCTTGAAAGCTAGACCAAAACAATACATAGTCTTTACATCATCACACCTTGACCTTCTTAAGCAGACTACAAGTTAGCATACTACTAACCTAAAGTCGGCCCTGCTAAGGATTACAGGATAACTGGACCCGCATAATATAATATGTTCCTCTTATAGAGCATTATTCAACTTTGTCCAAAGCAATTAAATTATGCAAATACAGTAAACCAGTGCAGTACATCAAATCAGAGGTTAGATAAACACATAATGAGAGCATCTCCAATGGTACAACTTACATTTGAGTTTTTTATGGGACCCATTAAGCCACATCATATTAAAAAAATTTATTTAATTTTAACTTTAATAAAAATCTGATATGGGTCCCACAACTTTACCTCATAACTTGATTTGATTAGGTACTACAATCTTTTAGTTGTTGCATTGCAATGCAACTCTACTATGACATGGTAAATTTTTTAAATATTTAATTATTAAATTAATGGTATATGTGGAGAACTCAATAGAAAAAACTACCATTGGAGATGGTCTAAGTGTGTTAAATAAGATGATTTTTTATTTTATACTCCGATGATCTATAATATAAGAGTATGATGTGGGATTTTTTTTTTTACACATCTTCAATGCAAGGTTAATTGTTGTCCATTGTCCCCTTTTTTCAATCATTAATTTTAGCAAACCCAATCAACCACTTTTTCTAAAATTCAAAATGTTATTTTGACACCAAAATAATTTAGGTTAATATAATATATAATTTGGTTAATTTTCTCCCTCCAAAATAATTTTGCTATGAAGCAAGCCACCTTTAAGAGTAGGCGTGTCGCGGTGTCCGACACGCGTCGGTGTCCGACACTTGTATGACACCCGTACGACACGTGTTGGAAAAGTCAGACAAGTGTCCCCTAAAAAATGGTTATTTTCTTTGCTTCAACACTCTTTTAATCAGTGCCCGACACCCGACACTCATACCACATATGTCCGACAACTCAGACAAATGTTTCAAACAAAAATTTGTTTTTTTCTTTGCCTCAACACACATTTATATATTTTTTTGGACAAATCTCACGCACATCTAAAAAGGATTAAACATGTATTGAAACAATGTTATCAATAAAGAATTAAAGACATTAATTTTGATCAATATATGGATAAATGAAACTCAAATATTAACTTATATGTAGCGGTGTCGGTGTCCTAAGTTTTCAACATTATCGGTGTCGGAGTGTCCATGTCGTGTCGTGTCCCGGTGTCTGTGTCGGAGTCTGTGCTTCATAGTAATTTTGGTTAATAGTGGTGTAAAAATTTGGTTAATACAATATATAATTTGGTTAATTTTCTACGTCGATCAGAGGCCCAAATAATTAAAGTTCAATTCATCTCAAATTCACTCCCCAGGACCAATGGAATAAAATCAATTCACACACAAAGAGCAAGCTACATTCTCTGATCTCCACTTTCACTACACTCATTTTGCATCTTGAACTGACTTGGGCGTTAGAGTGCTAACCATGCAAGTCCACCCTACATTGTCGTGATAGAGACCAGCACCTTCATTCAAGATCAGCAATTCTCCTACTACATCTATTTTTGGTTCCTGAATGTAATAGTGGTGTCGTTTGTGAAAATTTACCACTTCATAACCTACTCAAATCGTCGAATCAAGAATGTTTAGAAGAGAACATAGAGATCTTTCGTAATCGATTCAATCAATTATTATTTCAACTTCGATTCATAGGATTTCAGATCTTTGATTCCCTCAAGAACTCTAGAAAGCAATGAAAGAAAGGAAATCTTTAGGCCGAAGGAAATCCAGATCTAGGTCTACACCAAAAACCGAAGGAAATCTCCTTGAAGTTAATACCGAAGGTTCACGATACATCTTCCTATCTAACGTCATATTTACTTCCTGTTGCCAACATTGTACTCACTGTGGAGAGTGGAGACATTGAAAATACGATGAGTTCATAGTTAATATCATCGAGATACGACGAGTTCATAGTTAACATCGGATGCAAAACAAGTACCTGGGGCCCTTCTATTGGTAACAATGGATCTATAGCCCATGAATGGAGACCTCTTTAGGCCGGATCCAACATGTCGTTATGAAGCTCGCATCACAACTGAAGCTACATCTCCTCGACAAAGCCATGAGGTCTACTTCAGAACATTAAAGAAATTTGATCGATTTTAAGAAAGGATAAGATGAAGAGAGTTAAAAAATAATTTCAAAAATTTTAAAGAAATTTGATTGATTTTAAGAAAGGATAAGATGAAGATAGTTAAAAACGAAAAAAAAAACAATAAAATAAACGATAAGGAAAATGAAAGAACACTAAATTTAAATGGGTTCGACCCAAAACCATCAGCTCTACTTCAGTCTCAAGGATCACTCCTTGAATTTTACATTATCATATACTCCCTTCAGTCTATAAGAAAAAATAAGTATTTTCACACTGATTAAGAAAATCAATTAAGTGTTCTTGATTTCATGTACAATCAAAGTAAAATTTACTATAATATCATTTGTTATATTTGATGAATCAACTAACAACATTAAATGCTTTATGGATCTTTGCAAACTCCACCATTACAGACCGGTTTTCATCCAACAACCTTCACAATTCGCGGATCCGAAATTGCTTAGCATCACTCTTTCGCCACTCTCCAGCAACAACAATAATGTCTTCAACATTTGACACCTCATCCGCTCATCAATAACACAATTCGCCTTAACAGCTCCAACAACAACTTGCAACTCATCTTATAGGTAAACGATTCAGATCCAATTTTCTTTTGTGTTGACTACTTATCTGCTGTTGGGACCGTAATTAAATACCGATTGCGTTTTGTTTATTTTTTATGCTAGTTGTGCTATATTTTGATGTTATATGGCTTTTGTGATGATTGTAAACATATCGGGATTGTATTGTGCTGCTTATTTTTTTCGTCATGACGAAGCCAAGCTGAACATTGAAATCATGACAGAATGTAGGTTTTGTGTTTTTGTGGTTAACTTGTTTGAATGAATGTTTGCTGTTTTGGTATTGTTATTTTGAATTCGTTTCTTTGGTAGCTCCGCATTATGTAACACCTTAACGTATCATTACATTGTGTTAAACCACAACTCGTGCGTTACACGGCTTCGTGTGTGTTAACTATATGCGCGTTATGAGTTGTATGCTTTTGATTTGATTACAATAAGTGCGTCTTGTGTTAGCAGTTTGCTGTTTATTCTTCTTTTTATGCATAAATCAAGGGGTTTCCATCTTACTTGGTGCGCAGGTAAGCTAATAAATATGTGAAATCAATAGTGATAAATAGGTAAAATGCACACTTATTAGGTGATATTAGAAATATTTTGACACTCAACTCAAGTCAGTTATCATTGGAGGTAAGATGTATTTTAGATTAGAAAGTGTGTATCTTGTTGTGATGTTTTTATCGGCATTTTATAACTAGGTTCTAGGGTTTTATGGACCTTTCACCTTTCACCTTAGGCAACTATCAAAAGAGGGACACATGCTATTAAATCATTAGTTATATGGTCCAAGAGTCCTGCTCTAATTGTATACGCTGATTCCTTCTATGGAAAGTTCGTCCGAAGTCTCGCATGTTTAGAACCTTCTAATGGATTACAACTGAGAAGAAGATATCATGGCAATGACATCATCATTTGATGAGTATCTCAGTTGACGTTTTGTAGGCTCTTCGAAAGTTAAAGTTTATCGAGAACTCTGCATTGGGTTGAATCACAACTAATTAAGCATTGTGGTTGGGCCTAAATATTATCCATTAACTTATCGGTAGTCAAATATCTAATTATTTTAAACTATCCACCCCGTACTCGTTGGTAATTTTATCTGCGAATGTCCTGAATTTTTTACTATCCCAACATAGAATATTTAACATCCCAACATAGAATATTTAACTTTAAGAGCTACACCATTTAAATCTTAAAATCTATACTCACTCTTGAAAAATTATTTTTCTTAATAATAAAAAACTAATAAAAATCAATCGACACATATGTGACCGTTCAAATGAATTTTGTCTCGAGAAGTCTTTCAATGTCAACTTTATGATTTGCTTCTTTCCTATTATCAAGAATTTATGCTCTACTAAGCTTTGTTGTATGACGGGGACCACCATTCATTTTGATTCGTTTAGCATTTTTTACGATGGTCTAAGAAAATGATAAATTCTATTTTTGCATGAATACAAAACTTGTGCTCATTTGCTGGTCATATTTATTCTTTAAGCTCTTTAGCATTTGGAATCAAATTATTTGAATAAACGATTCATATAAACTTATTGGAGACAAGAATGGTATATAGAAAAGGCAAAGATAAGGAAATTATTGGAAACTTTTGACGCGACTAAATTATTTTAGACTTCTCAATAAAAGCATTAACACAGTAATTCTCGAGGTTAAACTTGAATGTCAATGGAGGGTTGCAAGAGAGAAAATAAAACCAAAATACTACTTAATATATAGATATTCTCTTTAAAATTTTCATACTTTTTAAAATAATAATTATTTGTGTTGATTTAAATGATAAAACAAATTTTATTTACTTAAATACTCTTATTCAAAATAGATAGTGAAATAGTTACATGATTAAAATAATACTGTAATAAATAACAACAGGTTAGTAGAAAGAAATAATAAAAATTACATTGGTATTTTAAAAAGACAAATAATTTGAAACAAATAAAAAAAAACATATATTGTGAAATGGAGGGAGTAATGACTTTCAGAAAATTTTAATCATTCATTTTGACTAGTAACCACAAAAAGTATTTCTATTAAAATGATATAATAATAACTATCAATTTAAATTGTGTAAAAAATAAACTATCTTTTTTAAAGAAATACTTGCATGAAAACAAACATAAATCCATATTTTTAAAAACAACCAATAAGGAGAGAGAAAATTTAAATTTATTTAAAATTTAATTTCGTATTTAATTGAAATTATGAGATGGTTAAGATAATGGAGTAGAGAAACAATTTTATTTTAATTTTTAATTGATAAAAAACATAATTAGTTGTGTGTAACATCACGTGTTATGATTGTGCCAACCTAAATAATTTCTTCCATTTAAATTTTTTATTGATGTAAAGAGAAGAAAAAAAAAACTCAAATTACACCATGGAAAAAAAACCATGTTTAAAAGAGTGACTAACATTATCATATTGATTTTGTAAGGATAAATTCATTCAAAATATTAAAAACCTAATATTCTAATATGTTTACAATTTACAATTGATAAAGTTTGTCTTATTTGCAATAAAATATACCTAAATATTTTTAAAGAGTGTTTGAATGAAACATTTTAATGAAAAAAATATATTTTTTGTTTGCAATAAAAACTATCTATTTAAAGTGATTGGATCAAAATCTATTGTTTGGATAACAAATATAGAGAATTGTTAAAATAAGTTTGAATTCTCTAACTTCAGTTCTCTACATTTTTCTAATTTTCTCTCTACCTCTCTCATGATTTATTTTCTTTCACATTTTTTTTCTTCTAAAATAAATATTATATCTCTTTATTGGGATTAGATTCTCTAACTTTCAACTTTCTACCTTTTTCTAACTTTCTCTCTATCTCTCTCATAATTTATTTTCTCTCACATTTTTTTTCCTCCAAAATAAATATCATCTCTCTTTTGTTTTATTCATATTTTTTTCTAAAGTTACTCTACCTTAAAATGAGATTGAATTCTCTAACTTTCAGTTTTTTTACCTTTCTCTTTATCTCTCTCATGATTTACTTTCTCTCAAATCTTTTTTCCTCCAAAATAAATATCATCTCTTTTTGTTTTATTCATATTTTTTCTTAAAGTTACATTTTCCTCTATAAAAATAGAGAATCCTTACTCGTTAAAATGAGATTAAATTCTCTAACTTTCAATTCTCTACCTTTCTCCAAATCTCTCTCATGATTTACTTTTTCTCACATCTTTTTCCCTCCAAAATAAATATCATCTTTCTTATCTTATTCATATTTTTGCCTAAAGTTACTATACATTTCCTTCCATAAAGGTAGAGAACTTTTACCCGTTAAAATGAGATTAAATTCTTCAATTCTCTACCTTTCTCTCTATCTCTCTCATGATTTACTTTCTCTCACATCTTTTTCCCTCCAAAATAAATATCATCTCTCTTTTATCTTATTCATATTTTTGCCTAAAGTTACTCTACATTTCGACCCCAGTAGCGGAGCTAGGACGAAAATGTTGAGGGGGCCAATATTAAAAACAATATAAAATAAAAACTGCGACAAGCAAGAGTGCTCTTGCCCTTTCTTCCTTTTGCCTTCTTTTTTACTCTATTCCAATATATTCTAAAGCATAGCAAATTAACAAAAATAATGATAATTTGTATTACAAATCTTATTCTCATTTTATTTTCTTGTAAGTAAAAAATAAATTTTTAAAAGGTATGTTTAAAACTTTTTGTGTGAAATAATATGTCAAATTATGATACAGAGCTTATTGATATATTTTGGAAAGTCACCGAATCATTGTCAACGCGGTATTATTTTTTATATTGCAATATTTTGATTTAAGGATGGTACTCTTTATGTTGTAAAATTTTCCTTTTCATGTATTATTTATTCTTTGATTTTAAACGGTATACCAGGTTGAAAGCAGTTAGTGTGAAAAATATAACAATCAAACAATTTGTGTGTATAAAAAAGAGAAAAAACTAATAACTAAATAATTTACATGTATGAGAGTTTAAAAAAATTATAGTCAAAAGTTATTTTTGAGAAATTTTTAAAAAATAGTTTTTGTATAATTAAAATTGAAATTAATTGAATGATGAATGAATGTGCATCCGTTAAAATAATTCTAATTATTAGATTAGATATAAAGAAGAATTCTAATTATTAGATTAGATGTAAAGAAGTTTGAAGAGAAATTGCCAAATATTAAAAAAATAAAATAAAAAAGTATGAAGAGAAATTGCCAAATATTTAAAAAATTTTTGAAAATGAACTAAATTATACATGTCAGTGGGAGTTGATTCCGTGAACCCAAGGAAGATTAAAATGGCAATTACCACTCAGCTAAGATATCAAATATGCAATTAATTTGCATTAAATTAAATTAATATAATGTCTGGTAGAAAAAAAAAGTCAATTACACCTATTTAAAAAAAAATTTATCAAAACTTTGGGGTGGTCATGGCCACCCCTGTCCTAAGGTAGCTCCGCCCCTGCATTTCCCTCCATAAAAGTAGAGAATCCTTACCCGTTAAAATGATATTAAATTTTCTAACTTTCAATTCTCTACCTTTCTCTAACTTTCTCTTTATCTCTCTCGTGATTTACTTTCTCTCACATCTTTTCTCTCCAAAATAAATATCATTTCTCTTTTTTTCTTATTCATATTTTTGTCTAAAGTTACTCCAACTTTCCCTTCATATTTTATTCAAGTTAAATTTAAAAAATTTAAAATATACCAAAAAATAAAGAACTTGAAATTGCTAAATTTGTTTATTATTATTTTTTTTCGAATTTTGTAAGATGTTCCTTATATTTTATGAAAATTTTAATATCCTTAAATTTTTTACAAAAATGGAAAATAAATTTCTAATAATTTTCAATTTTTACAAATTGGTCTCTTGAAATTTTTAAAAATTGTAAATTGGTCCCTATTTTTCATATTTTAAATTTGGCCCAAAAATCTTAAAATTTATTAAAATGACCTAAACAATTTAACAATAAATTATTTTAACAATCTATCCGAACAAAAAAAATATAAAATTGAATAAATTTCAACTAAATTAAATAATTTAAATTGCTTATAATTTTGAACTGGTTAAAAGAGTGACACTAACATTATTATATTGATTTAAATTGAATGAATTTTTAGTGTTATGAATAAAAGTAAATCCTCCAAAACATTCCTATAAAAAAATTTTCAAATCTTTTCACTTAATTCTTTTTTTTTCAAAGTCTCCCCTCCCTTTTCCTCCGATCTCCCAAACAGACCTTATAAAACACACAATTTGCTAGGTGTCCTTGATGATTTATTCAGCAAAGGAGTGTATATTTGAAAAAGATACACCCCGAACTTTCTTGACCGACTCACAAGTAAGAAGATCAACAATTGGTCTGTAAATGTTTTGGTGTACGATTAAGAGAAAAATATGTATATGTGAATCTAATTGGAGTTTCCTCACTCGTAGAATTGAAAAATGTATACTTATTATAAAACAGACAATACTCAAAGTCGCTTTAAGTATAATGGTCATAAAAAACGTTCGATTTTATTTATAAAGAATTCATATATTCATGCATAAAAAATTGGCATCTTTTAAAAATCTATAGATGTAGTTTTTGACAGTATAATTTTTCCATCGAAAAAGAGTTAACGACGCAGTTTATTGTCCTTTTGCCGTCTATTTCTAGAATAAAGATTTTTTAACAGCAAACTTATGGCAGTATCACTAGCATTATTACACCAAAGTGATGCAAATAAAAGGGAAATAAAAATACAGAATGCTTGAAGCACCATCATAACTTAAAAAGATATAGATCTGTTTCATTCATTGTAGAACATCCTCAACTAACTTTATATGGATACTGAGCTAAAGATTTTAATTTGAAGAAGCAAATTAATAATTAATCACTATCAAATATATAAATTCACATACATCTTATTATAACTTCATAATGAGTTACAGATAACATTGATCATATATATATGAAGCACCATATATTATATGGGCCATAATCTTATTACAACAAGAAAATAGAAAACAAAGCACACACACCATTTATTATTACTGGATTCAGATGTAGTAATCATATTAGAATCCTTTTAGTGTCCAATTGCCTTTGTTTTTTCCATGACCATGAGGGTTGTTACTGTATCCATATGGATTGGCATCTCCTCCATATGTTCCACGCCTCTCATATCTAACTTCATCCCTCTTCGTCACGCCGGAACCGGCTATACGCTCCTCCTTGTAAACTTCATACTTATGCTCCGACACATAATCATTCTGGCCACCACCATATCCATGACCATGACCATTGCCATGGCCATAAGGCTTGCTGTCCTGATGATACATATTGTGGTTAGAGTCACGGCCATGATGGTTTGGCATGCAGTAATCAGATTCATTGCCATAACCTTGTTTCATGCCTGGATATTGCTGTGTCTGTGGATATCCATGGCTCTGTAGCTGTTGAGCCTTAGTTTCCATCCACGAGTTATCATTATCATAGTATTGCTGTTGTGGATATCCATAGATATTCCTGCTTTGCATCTTGTTGGAGGAAGGAAAAGTATGGATTCACACAAGTTTTGTTGATAGAATGATGAAGTTGTTGTGTTCTTGGATGTCCCTTTTATAGGCAATTACTAATAACAATATCATATTAATTTATTTAAGCATCTTTGTGACCGAATCTAATTTCCTAATTACACTGGAATTTAGAATGCAGGGTGTTGAACTTAAGAGTGCGGTTGTAAAATATTAACATATACATAGCTTTGATATTATTAAAGCTCTGAGTTTCTTCCATATTAACTTTTTTGTTTATAAAAATTTTCCAAAGATGGTTCAGTTGTTGTCTATTAAATAATGAACATATAATTACCAGTGAATTTTAGGATGGCACATTTGAAACTACCTAATTAACAACTGTTCTTGCTAGGGGTGTTCATGGGTGTGGGTCGACCCACGAACCCGCAAACCCAAACCGAATCAACCTATAAGTTATCTGAACTCATTCATTTATGGGTATATCCAACCCAACCCGCAACAACCCATATTATTTTGGTTCGGGTGTCGGGTTTGAGTTTTGCAACCCACGGACCCGTTGATCCAACCAATTGATGTTACATTAGTAATTTTTTGTTTTTTATTATTAATTTAAATAGAAATATAAAATTATTATCTCAGTACTAACCATTATTTTTTCAAAAAAACTTTATTTTCCACCAATAATACTACTAAATCAATAAGTTTACGTAATTCTAAGACTAAATGTTGTTTCTTATTTTCTTTTGTATCATTTCCAACTTACATATTTTATAAAACTAATGTGTCTTGTGTAGTTTTATACTATTGTCTAGTGTTATGTCATGTTGATGAATATTATTAGATATTATAGGATGTGTTTCATCCATTTTATGTGTTAGAAATGAGAATAAATGTATTGAATTGTGTGACAATATTTTTAAATTAAAAAATATATTATTTTTTAATTTGAAACACAACCTACTAATCCAACCCATAAATGAATGGGTCGATTCAGATTGGTTTTGATAATGAAATTGCGGGTTGGACGGCGAATCCAACCCATTAAAATTTGAACGGAATGGATAATGGTTTAGGCCCAACCCATGTACATTGCTAGTTCTTGCACAATCCAGCCAGAGAATTAGTGACTATGGATCATGCTATTAAAGATGTCATAGAGGCACGTTCAAGAGAGTTAGAAAGTTAGTTGTAATATGTATTTAAATATCAAATGAGAAAAGAGTAGGAAAAAAAAATAATGCTAACTTGTGCTCCAAGGGCACAAGTTAAGAGATAAATATAATAAAAATTATTTAAAAATTGTGTGATGAATTTAATACAAAATTATAATTAATGATATTATTGTTTTTTAATACAAATTTACTATTTATGAATTTTTTTTAATATGTGTCCTTAGGGCATAAGTTAACATTACCCTAGAAAAAAAAACATATTTCAATATTGATAAATTTTGGAGTTTGTCTGTGGATTTGTTTGTTATAGAATCATATGTTTGAAACCGTTTTATTTATTTATTTATTATAAAACAACTCTACACTACCATAACCAACGACAAATATCTGTTAGTAAAGATCTAAAAACGGTTGATAATAGTAAAAAAAAGTAAAATGTGTTTGGATGAAGCATTTTAATGAGGTAATGTAATGTTTTGAGGGAATTTAAAATGATTTACACAAAATTTATTGTTTGGATACAAAAATGAAGAATTGTTATAATGATGAAAATTTATGGAGTATTTTATCTAAGTTAAATTTAATCATTTTGAAATGACACCAAAAACCAAAGAATTTGAAATTCCTCTCATACTTCGTAGAATGTATTTTTACTATTATTTCTTCAAATTTTGCAAATTAGTCCTCATATTTTCCAAAATTACAAATTTGACCCCAAAAATTTTCAAAAAATTATAAATTGGTCCTTAATAATTTTTAAATTTTACAATTTGATCCTTCAAATTTTTAAAAATTGCAAATTAGTCCTTATTTTTTAATTTCTTATTTAGTCCAAAAATATTTAATTATAAAAAAGACCCCAAAATTCTAACATAGAATTATCTTAATACTTTATCCAAACAAAATAATTTTAAAATGCAAAATGAGAAAGATGACGCGACAACCTTGGGATTTAAAGCGATCCAGATATGGAATGACTGGTTTCAAGCTCAAGATAATTCAATAACTAATGCTCGAGCACAACAAGCTTTAGTTTGGAGTGCTCCATCTGTGGGCTGGCTTAAATGTAATGTGGATGCGGCTTTTAATAACAATAACGGTACTACTAACAGGGGGTGGTGTGTGCGTAACCACCTTGGAAACTTTGTCTACGCAGGTACTTCATGGGATCCCAGAATTCTTCCCGTTTTTGAAGCCGAAGCTTCGGCTCTTAAAGAAGCTATTCTTGGAGCTATTTCCTCACATTTGGAGTTTGTGACTTTCGAGAGTGATTCTCAAATAGTGACACAAGCTATCCATTCCAATAGGAAGGGTAATTCCGAGTTTTATCTTATTATTGAGTCCATTCGTAGTTTACTGTTTTCCTTTCCAAACTTTGAGGTGAAGTTTGTCAAACGTCAAGCGAATTCGGTTGCTCACTCTCTTGCGAGGGCGGCCAATTCTTGGGCTCGACGTAGTATGTTAGTTTCGGTTCCTCATTGTATTGAATACATTTTGATTAATGAAGTATATTGAGTTTGTGGTGATAAAAAAAAAATGAATGCATTTCAATTGAATCATTTAAATTGCTTTGAATTTTAAATTCTTTAAAAATTTCCAATTACCTCATCCAAACACACGAAATTGTCGTTGAATTCAAGATATTCTACAATAACAATTAGGTCAAGCTCCCTTGATAGTTCATACTCAAAATACTAAAAGAACATATAATCTTAGCACATTAACATCATACTTAGAGCTTTCTATGAATTTTAATCACTAACTAACTAGTTTCATAAAGCTAAATACTCTTGAATAGACTACATTGTAAATTGATTCCACATAAAACGGTTTTGGTGAAACTATCCTCAAGAAGACTCTCTAATCACTGCTAAACATTCTATGATTTTGAAATTAACAGTGCCCGAAAAATAATTTATTAAGC
Source organism: Vicia villosa (assembly GCF_029867415.1). Lineage (NCBI taxonomy): Eukaryota > Viridiplantae > Streptophyta > Magnoliopsida > Fabales > Fabaceae > Vicia > Vicia villosa. The sequence continues at coordinate 213,454 of NW_026705156.1, read as the reverse complement.
CATAATTACTAATTCATAATTTCACCAAAAAAATTGCCTCGAAATTCATATTGGCAGTGCAAATAATGATTACCATTTCTTTAGATATGTTTAGGTGATCATTATAAATTCTCTCAAAACATTAAATTACCTCGTTAAAGTTTAGAAAAAATGACCCCAAAATTCTAACAATGAATTATCTTAATACTTCATCCAAACAAAATAATTTAAAAATGAATGGATTTCAATTGAATCATTTAAATTGCTTTGAATTTTAAATTTCTTTAAAATTTTCAATTACCTCATCCAAACACACTCTTAAAAACATTCTAAGTTTACTAATCAGTGATGAACACTCTAAGTCACTGCTGAAATTCGATGGTTTTGAAATTAACAGTGCCTGAAAACTATTTACTAATACATAAATTACTAATCCATAGTTTCCCAAAAAACATTGTCTAAAAATTCATGCTAAGTTTACTAATCCATTAAAGAGATGAACCATAATTAACAATCCAAAATCAAGAAAATTCAAAGCAAATACTGTCAGCACATTCCATTAATTTCACACACCAATTCAATACAAGTCACAAAATCAAAAAGGCATGAATGAAAGGAAATCTTAAGATCAATGTTCCAGCCTTTTCATTAACAACTGAATCATCTTTACGAGTGCGGGTATCAATGTAAACTCTTTGCATATGGATGACACTACTTTGATCAATTTTGGGAGACTTTTTATACCCTAAAATGAATATCTTCATATTTGGCATGACTCTGACTATTAGTTTTACTTACTTTTTGTAATTGATACAAAATGTTAGTTGAAATATGAGATAATCTCTTTTTAATTTGACTTACTTGTACTTCTTTAGAAAATCAATGATGAACTAATTCACGATATTGATCTGGGTCAACTCGACGATCTAGTACAAAGGATACAACAACTTTTTTCCGTTTTATTTGGGTCAAATGCCTTTTTTTTTTCAAATCACACTTCCATTGTTTCCACTTAATATTCATCTTAAATTTCAACATTTGTCTTGTAGTGTCATTCATAGGAGGAACAAACTCAAATATGGTATAAACAAAAAGAGATGTGTTGAGTAAATACAATATTAGTGATTAAAAGAATGGTTCATCATGATATAAATATAAAGTTGTATATATAATACCTCTATTTGTGCCAACATTTCATCTTTTTCCTTGTCAAGCATATCTTTCCAAGATTTGTATTTAATGGAAGTATATTGTTTCCCTCGAACCTAACTCCCAATGAAACGAGTAAGAATCGTACCTCTAAGACCAATGGATCGACCATACTTGTAAAGATTAACAATTATGCAACTCTCAGTGTCCAATTCACATACATCTAACATTTTTGCCGGAACTTTTTTTTTAGGTTGAACATCTACAAGTAAAACATAAGACATTAAAACATAATTCAAGCCTCTATTAATTTGTAGGTCTTCTTATGCTTCTACATAAGAACATAAGAACATCTATATATAATTGAAACCTTTATTAATTTATAGGTCTTCTTCTGCTTCTACATAAGAAGGAATATAGTAGGAATCTTCAGACTCGTGTATGTCAACTTCCACATAACTTGGATTGTCTAGGGATGACAATGAGTAGGGTATAGGTAGGGTACTATAGTACTTGTCCCTATACCCGTAATTTGAAAAAATCCCCGTACTTAAGCCCATATCTACGTGGAAATCAACCTTTATACTCGTAATTTGAAAAAATCCTCGTACTTAAGCCCATATCTAAGTACCCTCACCCGTACCTGTTACCCGCATAGTTCTAGTAAAAGTAAATCTATTAAATGAAAAATATAATATCATTTTATATAAATAAACTCTAAATTTATATTATTATTCTAGAAATAACACATAAATAATCACACAAGATATCAAAATTTTTAATAAAATTTTAAATAAAATTTCGAGGTGTTACATGATCCAACCTTATATCATGGAGCTCCAACAAGCAACCTCTTATTGCTAGACTGAGTATTGAGGTCGAGTATCTTGTCTTAGTACACACAACCTCTAAGTTGGTCTAGTTATAGTCTCTTCTCATTGAATTTTCAGTCTCTTTCTAGCCTCTCGCACTTCTTTATGACAACTTTATTGTTGCACTTCTATCCCACAACCACATATTTCATTCACGTACAAAACATATTGAGCTAGACATACATTCTGTGAGAGAGATGATCATACCTAAGAAGATAAAGATTCTGCATGTTACTAGCAGGGTTCAGGTTGCAGATACTCTTACAAAGCCCCTCGACACGATAACTTTCCATGATCTCCGTACAAAACTCAAAGTCGGTGCTTACATTCCTCCTTGACTTTGTGTGTGTGGTAGGGGTTATTAGAAGAAGAATACCATATATGTAAAACAAAATATTTGCTAATTTATATGAAAGGTTCTTGTACGCAAACATATATATTTTTTTAAATTTACACTCATCTCTAGGGGTGTTTGCGGGCCAGTTTGGTTCGATTTCAAAAGAATCCAATGTCCAAACCGATCAAAAATATACTGACTAGTTTGAATTAGGAGTGGCAAACGGGCATGCCCGCCTCACAAAAGCCCACAAAAAAACAGGGCGGGTCAGACATAGTTGAGGTTTCGGGCCTAAAACCTAGGCCCACCCTGCAAAAAAGTGAGGGTGAGACGGGGAAAGCCCGCGGGTACTGCAGTACTATTAAGTCTAAAAACACAAAAAATTATGTAAATGATCGCGCCCGCAAAAGCCTGCGAAAAAATGGGGTAGGCGCGGCGAACACATTAGAGGGTGAGTGTCTAAATCCTTGGCCGCCCCACACTAAAGTGCGGGCAAAACGGGCATATCCAAGAAGTTGTGCCCATTTTTTCACCCCTAGTTTGGATTGAATTTGTACATTTTAACAGTAAAACCCAAACCGAACTAAATCGAAAAACAACATATTGGTTAGAGTTGGATTGATCGAATATATTAGAAACAAATATGGAAAAATATTTTAAAAAATATCTAATTTACATCAATGAATTTTTTTTGGAAGAATAAGAAATTATTTATATTATTCCAAAAAACAGTTATGTACATAAGCGGCCCATAGGGCCCAGCTCAAACCAAAGGGACCTAATCAAGTCAAAGAAGGAAAGGAACAAGTTTCCCTCTAAGCTTAGGTTTATTCCATACTCTTTGTACTATTTTATCTATGATATCTTTAGAGATATTTCTATGAGTATTCCTATCTATATCATCACTCTTAAAAATCAAGCTATTTCTATACAACCAACAAGCATGAATAGTCTCTGCAAATGCTGTTTTCAGCAAGGTCGTTTTCCAGCCTTTGTGTTTACATCGATCCACCATCCACTTCATCTCACATTCCAATTGCCTGGAACATGATCTTCATGGAGCCATAACAGAATCTCTTGCCATACACTCCTGGTCCTGTTACACACAAAGAAAAGATGATTCAAATCTTCCCTATCAGAACACATACTGCATCGATCATTGTCTAAAATACCAAATTTCATGAGCCTAGCTTTGGTTGCAAGTCGATCTAGGCAAGCCATCCACAAAGTGAATCCTGCTCTAGGCCTTGCCTCATTGTCAAAGAACAATTTTTTCCAAGGCACATCTTGCCTATTGCTGAGTAGCTGTTTGTATATCTTCCTCTTGCAGAATTTATTCTCAGTCAACATCTTGTTCCAAACAGCCATTTGACTCACTTCTTCTCTTTGGTTGAGTATAGCTTTTAGCATCCACGAGCAACTAGGCTTCAGCTGCACCTCCATAACATTTGCTCCTTTTATGTAGTAGGTATGAACCCACCTAATCCACAAACTATCTCTTTCTCTGCATAAATCCCACAGAAGCTTACTCATGCAAGCCTTGCTCCATCTACTCAAATCAATGACATTCAGCCCTCCAAGGTTTTTGGGCTCACAAATTTTACTCCAAGCAACAGGGGCTTTTCTGGAATATTCTCCTTTCCCAGACCACAAGAAATTTCTGCACATGCTATCTACCCTCTGAATGACACCTTTAGGAAGAGGCAAGCATTGAAGCCAGTAATTTGCAGTGCTAAAGAGAACACTTTTAATCAATTGAATCCTCCCAGCATAACTCAACATATGTGCAGACCAGTGATTTATTCTTCTACCAATCTTCTCAGCCAGTTGGGTACAATTTCTAGCAGATAATCTCTTGCTCTCCAGAGGAATCCCCAGATATTTAACAGGCAAAGTACCAGTACAAAAACCAGTGATATCTACCAATTCCTTCTCATGAATGCTGTCTAAACCACTGCAAAACAACTTACATTTAGCAGGGTTAACAACCAGCCCTGTTGCCCTAGAGAACTTCTAAAATTTCTTCATAAGACTCTGAACAGAACTCACATCACCCCTAGAGAAAAGCAATAGGTCATCTGCAAAACTCAAATCAATCAGACCTATATTTTTGCATTTGCTATGATACCTGAAGTCAGCATCTTGTTTCAGATCATCAAGCATCCTATGAAGATATTCCATCACAATAACAAATAAGAGGGGAGAAATGGGATCTCCCTGTCTTAATCCCTTCTTAGCTTGCACTCTTCTAGATAAGGTCCCATTTATATTGAATTGATAGCTCGCAGTGGTGATAGCCAACATGATCCAGTTGATAAATCTCCTAGGTAAACCCATTTCAGCCATAATAATCTTCAGGGCTCCCCAGTCAACAGAATCATAAGCTTTTTGAATATCCATCTGTAGCATACATCTAGGCATTCCTCCCTTTCTACCATATCCCTTCACCAATTCATAAGCTAATAAAATGTGATCATGTATGTCTTGACTTGGAACAAACCCAGCCTGGTTCCTACTGATGATATTGGGCAGGATAGCACTCAGTCTTCTAGCCATGACTTTGGCTATAATCTTGTACACAGTAGTGCAACAAGCTATAGGTCTATATTCTTTGATGGATTTTGCTGCAGCATTTTTGGGAATCAAGGAAATGAGAGTTTGATTCCATTTACTATCCAACTCCCCTTTGTCAAAAAACTCTCTAACAGTCTTGATAACATCTTCTTTCACTATACTCCAAGAAGCCTTAAAAAATTTAGAATTATATCCATCCACCCCAGGGGCTTTGAGATCACTGATACTATTTAAGGCTTTAACAATCTCATCATTAGTAACATCTTTACTCAGGTCAATTCTACAATTATGAGCAAGTTGCTTACCCTTTCTCAAAACTGGAATGTCAACAGCATCAAGATTTGCATGAGCAGTTCCCATCAGCTTTTTATAGAACTGAATTACTTCCTCAGTGATGTCAGTTTGAGTAGTAAGTATTCTCCCATCCTCAGTGCATAGGCTATGGATCCTCATATTACTTTGTTTACTCTTTAAGGTTGCATGGAAATATGCATTATTCCCATCTCCTAACCTTATCCAGCTAACCTTAGCTCTTTGCCTCATGATTTGTTCTTCTATGGCAAGAAGCTCCATCAGTTTATCAGTTTTATCCTTCTCCTCCTTAGTCAGATCCTTATTCCCTCTATCATGCACAATGCTCTTCTGCACATCTTCCAGCTCTCTCCTGGCTCTCTCAATATGCATGTTGATGCCTCTGAAAGGCTTGCTTAACTTCTTTATTATAGGCTGCAGCCTTAACAATTTATCCCACAACTTGACATGAGAATCATTCTTCCCTCTCCTATTCCAGTTCCTCTCCACATGCTCTCTGTACTCAGGCACATCAGTCACCTTATTAAGAAACTTAAAAAGCCTCTTAGGCTTGCTATCCTGCTGCCTGTTCCTGAGACACAACATAGCATGGTCAAAAATATTGGGCTCCAGCACATGCAGTTCCCACTGCATCCTTTGATGAAACCACTCCTTATTAGCTAAGGCCCTATCAATGCAAGAGTAAATGGTTCCACTTACATGCTTGTTACTCCAGGTGTACTCATCTCCTATCTTATCCAGCTCAGCTAAACCACAATTAGTCATCATATTAGCCAAGTCACAAAACTCACCTTCATGGACCTCTTTCCCTCCAATTCTATCATTAGTATGAAGAACATTATTATAGTCACCCATGAGGCACCAAGGACCTTGCTGAGTGCTGTTGATCTTCTCTATATCCTTCCACAAATTCCTTCTTCTTTCCAGTTTATTATCAGCATAAATGGCAGTAAGCTAGTGTTGGAAGTTATCATTTTTGTCATAAACTCCACAGTGTATCATCTGCTCAGAACTACAGATACTCTTGATGTCAACCTTATTATTATCCCACATAACCCACACCCTACCATTAGCATGCTTATTATAGTTATCAAGGTAATTCCATTGGCCTCCTATCTTCTTCCTAATATTCTCAGCTTTATCTTGTTTTACTCTAGTTTCAACTAATATAGCAATCTCAGGACTCAGATTAGAGAGACGGGAGCTAATCTCTCGATTCCTGATCCCTTTCTTCAGCCCCCTAACGTTCCAGGACACAATCATGTCACCCCCAAGGGTATATCTCTAGGGTCATTCAAAACACCTAAAAACTCAAAGATATTAGAACATTGGAGTGTTGTACCTGAGTTATCACATGTTACTTTCTTCCCATCTTCTTTCCTCCGCCTAATCTCTGTCCATGTACCTTTGTCCATTATCTCTTGCTCCTCCTGAGTGCTATCTTCCTTCTCTAATCCCTTATCACCAATCACAGAGTCACTAACTTCATTCACCTCATCTACCTTTGTTGTCTTAGCTTGCCAAACTTTGATAGGAGGTTTCTTATCAGTGGAGCATACATGGCCTATTTTTTGGCATCTTTCACAATACTGAGGCCTCCATTCATATTCAACCTTCTGTTTTCTTACTCTCCCTTCATGGTCTCTGATGGAAATTTCTTCACACAATTTCTGCGTGACATCCAACTCCACCAGAAGCCTAGCATAACTCACGAAGTTTCTCTGCTGTGCACTCATCCGTGAACAAGGGTATTCCCACAGCACTTCCAATCTTCCCTAAACTTTGAGCACCCCACATAGGTAGAGGAAGACCTGGTAGTTTAATCCAAATTGGGATCGATCTGAGCATATCCTTTGCCATGGTAAAATCATGCCTCCATTCCAAAAGAATCATTGGTTTGTTCTGAAAAGTGTATGAACCTTTCATCAGAACTTCATCTCTATCATCACCATTCTTGAATTTGAGTATGAAATAGCCTTCATCATTGTAGAACATGTCAGGCAGCGCAACAAAGTTCCACATACGACTCATGTAATTCTTCATCGCATTCATGCTCAAATTGGTACCAATCACATACATGATCAACGAGTTCTCCCAAAACCTAATTTCCGCTTCCACATCTTTTTCTTCAATTTCAACTTCAACAATTCCCTCCTTTATCTTTGGAGCAACAAATTGAAGTTGCTTTCCATTTGTTGTTTGCCTATTACCACTGATAACATCAACCCAAAGCTTGTTCTGATCCCCAATAGGTTTCGTCTTCATCTGTTCTTCCACCCTAGGTTCATCTTTGCTTTTCCCTTTTCCATCACTATCCGTCACTTGCTTATCAAGATTCGATTCAGTAATCACCGTCCCATGTTCTTCCGGTATTGCTGCAGTCACCGGCGAGGTTGTTACCGGCGTAGTTGAGCCATCTCCATGTTTCGTTCCCGTCGATTGAGTCACCTTCTTCGGCGGTCTACCCCTTCCACGAGAGCTTCCCATAGTTATTTTTTATAATAATATAAAATCTCTAATTTTTTCATGTCTCCATATAGATTGCGAATGTCAAAAATGGTGTTTCATTTTTTTCTTGAAGTTGAATACTTTATACTACTTTATGTGATAATGATGATATAAATTATACAAATTAATTACGATTGGTTCAGATAGACGAGCTCACAGGTAAATATTTAAAATCTATTGTCTGAACCAATTAACATTGAATTTTATTGGTTTGATTGATTTTGGTCCGAACTAAAAAAAGTCCAATCCAAACGCCATGATTTAATTTGGATTATAGTTTGGTTCGGACTTGTCCAAACTAATGAACACACGTATTCACCTCCTCCAAGGTTTGTTAAAATGAAACTGACATTCCCTCTAGTTTTTAAAATACACATAAACTTCCCATAAATTTATATTAATAAAAAATTTTAATGACAAACAAAGTCAATCCATTACAAATTTTTTACTATCATTAAAAATCGAAGGAAGTATTTATGTCATTTTTATTAGACCTTAGGAAAGATTAATAAATATTTTTAAATTAAAAATAATGTGAGTGTCATTTTAATATATCTCGAGAGGGTGAGTGTATTTTTCTTTTTAATTTTGATTTCAATCTAATAATTTATGTTTGTTGAATGTATAATTTCAGTTGGCTCAATTCATCAATATTTATCCTAAGTTGGAACATTAGGTGAATTCAAAATAATTAAAATAAAGACCATCCAAAAGAATAAATTGAGGATAATCAAAAGAATACAATAATGAGAATTCTGTATTTCTAGTTTTTTTCTTTCCTTCACTTTGTGATCGAATAATCTCATTGTTTAATAAATTTGAAAATCAATACTACTTTTTTATTAAAAAAATTACTTCTTTAATTATATATCGCACATATTTGAGCACTATCAACATAATGGCTACTAACATAATGGCAGGAACCAAATTCCATATATGGAGTGGAGAATAGGGGTCCATTGTAATTCTGTGAACCCTTATAATAGGAATGTGATGCGTATTTTTTGGTTCTAAAACAGAAATTAAGAATAAGATTTGTCTTGTTCATTATTAAATTTATATTGGTGTGTCAACTACAAATTAAAATTTTCTCATCAGATGTTATGCTTCATAAAAGTAAAATGATTCGTGTACTGATACGGCCTAAAAGACACATTATGTTCAAAATTATACTAATTCTTTTTGCTAAGAAAAAAAGAAAATTCCAAATTATAAGTATTATAGTTTTTTTTTCTCAACTTACTTTTAATTTTGTTGGTGCACAATGAATAAAGATGGTGACAAAGAGAATAATAGAATAACGGCGCAAAAGAGATGAGAGAATAAATGTTGTATTCTACTATTAATGATAGCTATTACAAGACTATTTATAAGAAAAGAAAATCTTGCCACATAAGCCCTAAAACAGTAAACTTAGTGAACAAGTCTAAGGTACAAACAGTACAGTACTACAAAAATACTAAAGTACCCTTACTACTAAACAGCTAAGCTAATGGGACCCAGATAACATCTTCTGGTCAATACTATCTTCTGAGTAACCATCAGAAGATCAGTCCATCTTCTGAATATTGAATTACTCTTCAATACCATCCCTTAATTCATATTCTTCAATCAAAACAGACAACGCCAATTCCATCCCTCAAGAGCAGAAATTGATCCGTCTTGATCGCCTTCGTCAGAACATCTGCCACTTGCTTCTGAGTGCTACAGTGCACAACTTCTAATGTTCCATTCTGGACTTGGCTTGTCAAGAAATGATACTTAGTCTCAATATGCTTGCTTCTTCCGTGTAACACCGGATTCTTGGCAAGATTGATTGCAGACTTGTTATCAATCATCAGCTTCAGAGGCTTCTTCACCCTAATCTTCAGGTCTTCTAATAGATTCAGAAGCCACACAGCTTGACATGCAGCTACAGCGCCTGCGATGTACTCAGCTTCACAGGTTGATAGAGCAACAACAGGTTGCTTCTTGGAACTCCAAGAGATAGGGCCTCCCAGAAACATGAACAAATATCCAGAAGTACTCCTTCTATCTACTCTGTCTCCACACCAATCAGAATCAGAATAACTCAATAACTCTGATTCTTCCTTTCTCCCAGAAGGAAACAATATGCCAAACTTCAGAGTTCCCTTGACATATCTCAAGACTCTGACAGCAGCTTGGTAATGGGACCACTTAGGTTTACTCATGAACCTACTAACCAATCCAACTGCATAGCATATATCAGGCCTGGTATTACACAAATACCTTAGAGAACCAACCAGCTGTTTGAATACCGTAGCATCAACATCTTCACCTTCAGAATCAGAGTCCAACTTCTGATTCACTTCTGACGGTGTAACAACAGATTTGCAATTCTCCAACTTGAATTTCTTCAGAAGTTCTAACTCATACTTCAACTGATGCAGAATGATACCATCTTCTGAATACAGAATCTCCATCCCTAGAAAATATGACATTTTCCCAAGGTCTGTAATCTCAAACTCATTCATCAACACCTTCTTGAACTTCATCAGATCTTCTGGACAACTCCCCGTAAGCAATATGTCATCAACATAAAGACACAACAGAATCATATTACTTCCAGAATGTTGCACATAAACTCCATATTCCATCTCACACTTCTGAAACCCTTGCTTCTTGAAAAATGAATCAATTTTCAAATTCCAAGCTCTGGGCGCTTGCTTCAATCCATACAGAGATTTGTGTAATTTGTACACCATCCCTTCCTTATTCTTTTTCACAAAGCCAGGGGGTTGTGACACGTATACCTCCTCTTGTAATGAACCGTTCAGAAATGCAGACTTTACATCCAGATGCATCAAGGACCAACCTCTGTTCGCAGCTAACGCAATCACCAGTCTGATTGTTTCATGTCTAGCTACAGGAGCAAACACCTCAAAGTAATCTAGTCCAGGTTTCTGAAGAAAACCTCTAGCCACTAGCCTTGCTTTGTGTTTACCAACTGATCCATCTGGCTTCAGCTTTACTTTGAAAACCATATGACGCTGATGGCTTTCTTCTTCTTTGGAAGTTCTGTCAGCTTCCAAGTTTTGTTTCTTTCTATAGCCTCAAGTTCTTCTTTCATGGCATTCAGCCAAACCTTCTTCTTGAGCGCTTCTTCTATACTCACTGGTTCAAAATCTACTAACATGGCGCACTGAATGACCTCTCCTTCTGAGTCAACTTCTGTGTCTTGCAACATGTCAAAATCTGCAAACCTTCTTGGTATAGTTCTGACTCTTTGTGGTCGCTGAGCTACTTCAGAGTCAGCTACTCCAGAGTCATCACCTCCATGATCATCTCCAGAAGCTTGTCCTCCAGACCCTATGTCTTCAGAGTTTTCCCTTCCAGAATCATGACTACCACCAGACTCTAGATCATCATCAGAATCTGGATCAGAATCAGATTCTCCATCTGACTCATCTTCAGAAGATGCTTCATCTTCTGACTCGTCTTCAGAAGATTCTTCATCTTCTGACTCTAACTTTTCTTCAAAAGTTATCTCTACATCAGAAGTTGGTTGAGACTTTCTCCAATCCCAAACTTCTGATTCCTTCACAATGACGTCTCTGCTGACTTCAACTTTGTTAGTCTCTGGACAATAGAGCTTGTATGCACCTGTACTGTGGTACCCCACCAATAACATCACTTTGCTTCTATCATCCAGCTTCTTCCTTCTAGCTTCTAGAACGTGTTTGTAACACACAGAACCAAAAACCTTCAGATGACTAACACTCTGTTTCTCTTTAGTCCACTTCTCTAAAGGAACAATTTCCTTCAGCCTCTTCGTTGGACACCTGTTGAGCACATATGCTGCAGTAGCAACAACTTCTCCCCATAGATTATGAGGAAGCTTCTTCTCTTTAAGCATACTTCTCGTCATATCAAGCAAAGTACGGTTTCTACGTTCAGCAAGACCATTGTGTTGAGGAGTATAAGGAGCAGTAACTTCATGCTCAATTCCATTATCATCACAGAACTTCTGGAATTCTGTAGAGTTATACTCGCCTCCACCATCCGTTCTGAGAATCTTTATCTTCTGACCACTCTGCTTCTCAGCCTTCACCTTGAACTTCTGGAATTCTGTAAACACCTCATTCTTAAACTTAATGAGAGTTACCCACGCCATTCTTGTGAACTCGTCCACAAAAGACACAAAATACCTATTTCCTCCAAGTGAAGGTTCTGGAAATGGTCCACACACATCAGAGTGCACTACTCCCAGAGCATGCTTTGCTCTTGGAGCAACTTCTGATACAAATGGCAATCTGGGTTGTTTGCCTTTCATGCATACCTCACATGACTTCTCAGGCTTTACAATCTTAGGAATGCCACGTACGAGCTTCTTAGAACTTAGATGCCCCAGACTTCTATAGTTCAAGTGCCCCAACCTCTCGTGCCACAGCTTACTATCACCTTCTGAGCCTTCAGCACTCAGACACTCTGTTTCAGCTGTTTCTACATTCACCTTGAATGTTCTGTTGATTCCCTGTTCAGATTGCATAATCAACTTCTGATTGGAATCATACAACTTCAAGAGGTTGTTCTTCATAACAACTGAGCAACCTTTCTCAATGAGCTGACCCACACTCATCAGATTGCTTCTGATTCCAGGAACATACCAAACATCCTTGATCAGAACAGTCTTTCCATTCTTCACTTTGGCTTTGACATTTCCTATACCTTCTGCATATAGGTACTTATCATCAGCACATCTGATCTTTGTCCTCCTTTCAGAGTCAAAGTCTATCAGCCATTGTTTGTTTCCAATCAAGTGATTTGAACACCCAGTGTCCATATACCACCATTCTGACAAACATCTTTTGTCCGACTCTGAAGCCATCAATAGCACAGGTTCATCATCTGATCCTCCTCTGGCTATATTTGCTTCTTCTGATCTCCTTCCTTTGTTTGCCAAAAAGTCTCTAGCAAAATGGCCAAACTGTTTGCAACAGTAACATTGAACTTTCTTCTTATCCTTTCCCTTCTGATATCTCTTCTCATCAGAAGTTGAGGCTTCCTTCTGGAATCTATCACCACGTCTATGCTTCTGGTCCTTCTTGACAAAAGAAGCCTTCAGAGCTTGCTCAACTTCTCTCTCAGAAGTTCTCTCAGTCAGACGCAACTCTTGTGCTTCTAAACTGCTTTGCAACTCTTCTATTCTCATGGTTTCCAGATCTTTAGAATGTTCAATGGATACAACAATATAATCAAATTGAGGAGTAAGTGACCTCAATATCTTCTCTATGATTACTTGTTCAGAAAGAGTTTCTCCACAAGCCTTCATCTCATTAGTGATCACAATCACTCTAGAGATATACTCAGAGACTTTCTCATTGCTCTTCATGTTGAGATTCTCATATTGCTTTCTCAGGGATTGAAGCTTCACCTTCTTCACTGATACGTCACCACCGTAACACCTGACCAGTATATCCCACGCCTCCTTTGACGTCATAGAATCAGCAATCTTCTCAAACACATTCACATCCACACACTGATAGATGAAGAACAACGCCTTTTGGTCTCTCTTCTTCGTCTCTCTCTACGCTTCTCTTTGTTCTTCCGTTGCATCCGCTGCAACCGGAATATATCCTCCAGTGACAAGATCTAGAACATCTTGAGCACCAAATAATACACGCATTTGAATCATCCATCTATTCCAGTTTTTACCATCAAGAACTGGAAGTTTGGTATTCAAGTTGCTTCCACTCATCTTTAAACTTGTGCAGACAAAAACAGATTTCACTCACACTCACACAGTGTTTCCCAACCCACAAACAATCAAGAAAAAATGTGATTCAACACAACTTTGTTTCCCAGAAACAAAATCAATCACACAGTCACACAAACTCACGTTCACTCGTGTTTCCCTGTGTTTGGAACCGGAGCTCTAGATACCAATTGTTGGTGCACAATGAATAAAGATGGTGACAAAGATAATAATAGAATAACGGCGCAAAAGAGATGAGAGAATAAATGTTGTATTCTACTAATAATGATAGCTATTACAAGGCTATTTATAAGAAAAGAAAATCTTGCCACATAAGCCCTAAAACAGTAAACTTAGTGAACAAGTCTAAGGTACAAACAGTACAGTACTACAAAAATACTAAAGTACCCTTACTACTAAACAGCTAAGCTAATGGGACCCAGATAACATCTTCTGGTCAATACTATCTTCTGAGTAACCATCAGAAGATCAGTCCATCTTCTGAATATTGAATTACTCTTCAATAAATTTATTGTTCTCTTATTCAAAATATTTGAATTTTTTCAATGTTATTAATAATAAAATACTTATAACTTCTCTCATAAGTTTTCTTTTTCATTTAAATTAACTACATTACTAAAAGGGAGTGAAATGATAAAACATTATATAATTTACAATAAATGAAAAATAATTTAAATATTATTTGGATCAAATACTTAAAAAACTCAAATATTGTGATCTAATAAAATATGTAAACATACTACTACAAAAACATATTTTATCTTTGACACAAAAGGGATTTGACCTCGGTTACACAAACGAGGTAACGAAGGGCGTTATAAAAACTCTTCATTTTATCTTTTAATTTTTGATAAACTGATGTGATAGTTGAAGTGGTCATTAGTCCGATTCTCATCAATAATATTTTTATGTTTTCAAAACTAGCGCCACATACCTCTGAGTCAGGGGTGTTTTAAATAATTTGGAGGCTCTATTCTAAAATTAAAAAATATATATTCTTGATTAAAAAAAATCTAGAAAGCACCAAATGCATACAGAAAAGGGGTTACTTTCCCCATCCTAATGGGTAGAGGACTAGCTTTTGAAAACTAGAATTTTCCCTTCCCATATTTCAGAAGTGCATATACATACGCCCCAAATGCATATAAAAAAGAGGTTGCAAGTGAGACACCCCACTTTTTGCCAAAGAAAAAGTCCGGAAATGCATTTTCATAATTATCCTTGAATGTGTATTTATTCCTAGAAGGTGTATTTATTCAATACTCAATGACAATTCTGGAGACGCATTTCTAGAATTGTCAAGTTGGAAATTGAATAAAACATCACCTTGCATGTTCTTCTTCCTCATGATCAAAGTACATTTTTCTCTCAAAACCCTTAAAAAACACTCTTCTATTCTCAATCAATTTTTTCACTCCAAAACATCATTCTTGTGTTTATCACATCAAAAGGAGCAAACAAAGTTGGAATTCAAGGTAATGTACATGTATTTCCTTCTTCATTCCTAGTTCTAATATGGTTTTGCTGTCAAAAAATGAATGTTGAGTTCGGAGATACACATCTGAATTAGATTGAATGTGTTCTGGATATGCACTTCTTGATTGTTCTAAATTTGAATTTGAATATTAAATTTGTTTTCTTTGTTATGATTGGTCGTAGATATGATGCCCTCTGATACTTTCCCCAGATCTATTATGCATATGGATGTTATCCCGGGTGAAGTGGGGGTGATGTTTAATCAGGTGATGCCAAAGATGGCGTTAAGCTTGTTGATGTCAATGTAGATGTTAAGTCGGTAAATGTTGAGGTAGATGTTTGTGAATAATTTGCAAGTGAATAGGAGTTTGTTGTCTGTGAACTTATGCTACAATGGATCTGCACGAAGGTCGCCAAACTTGGGTTCTCCGTTGTAATCAGGAGGTTTAATAATGGTTTTGATAGAAATATGCATTTGTAACAATGAGATGCAAAAGAAGTGCCAAGTGCTAACAACCTATTCAAAAGTGCAAACAGGATGACACATGATAGAGAAAGTGTGAGCGTCCTTTTAAGGTGGGGGATACCTTTTGAGTGTGAATAGTTCATGGAAATTTGATGTGGTTTTTGGTATACATAATAATGATTTGTGTCACAAGTTAGCTGACCATCCCATTGCATGTTTCCTTAATTCTGAGGAGAAGGAACTTGTTTCTGACATGACATTGAATATGGTGCCGCCCAAAATCATACGTTGAAATGGAAAACACCTTAAGATGTCTCAAATATTAAGCAAATATACAATTTTCGTGTCGGAAACAACAAGGCCGTAAGAGGAGCAAGAAATGAAATGCAAAAACTGTAGAAACTTTTGGATGATGATTACTATGTTTTTAGGTACAAAGTGTGTGAGTATGGAGTCATTGTTCGAGATATATTTTGGACTCATCCTGATTCCATCAAATTGTTCAACATATTTCCCATTGTGCTCATAATTGATTTAACATAGGAAACCAACAAGTATAAGCTTCAACTTTTGGAAATTCTTGGTGTTACTTCGACAAAGATGAATTTTCTGTGGGTTTTGCATTTTTGGAAAGAAAAAAAGAGGAAAACATTTCATAGGCTTTGGAAGTGTGTAATACTAAGTTGAAGGACCAAGAAAATATGCCAAAGGTCATTGTTACCGATCGTGATACCACACTAATGAATTCAGTTACAAAGTGTTTTCTACATCTTATGCATTACTTTGTAGGTATCATATAACCAAACATGTGAGAAGCAAACTTAAACCTATAGTAGGGACCAAACAAATCAAGGGTGAAGGTGTTGACAATTCTACGAATCAGTCTCGTTCCTACTTTGAGCATGTTGACTCACATTTTCCGGATTCTCCAACTCCTAATTCTCAAAAAATAAATTCAAGGATGCTCGTATTAGCAAACCACTCCATCACCATCATTACCAAAAATCATATATTTTATATGTTAAAGGTGATGGTAACTGCGGTTATGGAGCTGTTCCGGGTTTGTTCAGTTAAGGAGAGGAGAATCATACATTTTTCACCAATAACTTCTTTAATAGTTGAAGGCGCATATGGAATGACACGTATCCCTATACGGGGAAAAAGAAAATTTCGATGCAATTCATGATGCTCTTATTCCTTGTGTTAGTAGTTCGACATCAACGGAAAAATGGATGTGCTTCCTCGAAATGGGTCATTTTATAGTAAGTGCTTATAATAGGGTGTTGTAATACGGTGAACTGACTTTTTACGATCGAAATGTCGCGGTTAAGCATGAGTCGCCACCGACTTTTATTTTATTCAAACAAATTCAGAAAGGCTAAAAGAAACAGAAAAAACCTTTTAAAGAAATCTAAGTTCGGGGGGTAATTTATGCAAATGGAAGGTGTAAGGCACCCTTTGCATCCATGGTTTTCCATGGGCTCTTAATTGCTTTGCTTGCTCGTTTGTCTTTAGAAAAAGTAGATGAAAAAAAAAAAAGTGGACTTTAGCTCGTAAATGAGCGTAGCCAGTTTTTGAAGAATTGTGAGAAAGAATATGAAAATTGAGCATTGCAAGGCAATTAGGGGCAATTACCTTAAACTCAGATGATAGGTCTCTTTTTAGCCTTTCAGAATGAAAGGGTCAATCCTTGCCATAAGAGGGCAGGAAGCCTTTCGTTTGGAGATAGAAGGGTCATCGAAATATCCTTTGCCATAAGACTGTCCCATGCCATAGGAGGGCAGGTAGTCTAAGGTAAGGATCAGAATAAGCCTTATTCGTAGGCAGCCAGAAGATACCTCAGCCTTTTTCCGTAGGCAACTTCCGAGGGTCGAGGTCATATTTGTGTATCGAAGGCATCATCATTTAGGGTCGCATGACCTTTAGTTATCGAGGCAGCATGGCTGAGGTATCCTCATATTCGAGGGACATGGCTTATTCTGCAAAAAACACAAAGGCAACAGGCAACAGGCAACAAGGCAACAAGGCAACAAGGCAACAGAGAGGTTACCCCAAAAGCGTGCGTGTGTGCACCAATCATGTGATTATATTCAAATATATTATCTTGTAAATTTAGTGATTCTATGTTCAATTCAAAAGTTACACTCCCTAGGATTACTAACCACGCATTTAAATAATATAATCAAAACAAATATGGGGGAGGGAAATTGTAACCAGCGGATCCCTTAATAGGGTTTGACATAAGTAATAATTAAACAGAAAAGTATTAAAGGCAGGGTTTAGGGTTACCAAACATTCGTAGCTTTGGCAATCATCGAACCCTGAAAAGGCAAACAAAATAAAAATAGGGTGAGTGTATGGCTAATTCAGAGGCGAACATCTCTAACCCTAAAATAAGAAGGTCGAGACAACAAATTGAAATGAGTAAATAAATGAAACAACAAATTGAAATGAGTAAATAAATGAAAGGTACTTAGCTCTGATTTGATCTGATATGGTTGGCGGGAAGCCTCGAAGGTAACCTGAAAAGGCAAAGGCAAAAAATAAAAAAATAGATGTGAGTGTATGCGGCGTTCAAAAGGTAAATCTTAAAATAAGAGGAAACAAAATAGACTTAAAAATTAAATTGAATACTTAGCTTCAGATCTTGGTCAGGCGCGTAGTCGATGTGTACTCGAAGAATAACCCTGAAAAAAAACTGCACAAAGAAATATTTTTCAGTGTATGGCTAATCCTCGTAAACCCTGATTAGGGCACAAGTTAATCATTGTTAATAGAATAAATAAAAGCCAAATTAATTAATTATTGGTTTTCAACCCAATTAATTAAATCGGTGCAAAGAGGATTTCGATTAAACATCCTAACCACAATTTTTATTTTTAAACAATTAAAAAAATCTTTATAGTCGATTAAGTAATAATTTAAATTAACTTAAATTAAATAATCATATATATCAAAAAGATTTAATAAATAAATTAAATAAAACTTTTTTTATCATTTTTATGCCTTTGTGAGAAAGAAAACAAAATTAGAATGATTTTATTAAAAGGAACTTTTGGAAAAAAGAAATATATAAACCAAAAATAAAATAAACAAAATAATGTTGTATAATAAAAAGTAAAAAAAAAAAAAGAAAACTCAGCTGGATCAAGTATGGTGCATGCATGAGAGTCCATGATGGAGCTGCGTCCTTAGGCCTTTAGATCTGGATCTGAGAAGAACAGACGGTGTCGCTGAGAAGAGCACCATGGGGACGCGCTGAGGTCATACGCACTGGATCTTCCTGCAGGTTTAGGCAAGAAAATAACTCAAAAAACAACGCAAGAGGCAGGGATCGAACCCCTGCCCTTGCACACAAACGACTTAAGAGACGCACCTTCGCCACTAGACCGCTTCAATCACACTGTAAACAAGGCACTCAAAACATTAAATATATGAAAAGTAGTTTATGTGCAATTTTAAAACCAGAAGGCCCGCGCCCTTGGTCTTTCTTCTTCCTCGTTGGTTTTTCCAGAAACTCATAGGCTTTAGGCAACGTTTTACGAGCGTGGCTGTAGCCTTTCTTCCATTCGACCTGCAAATCGTTTACGATAAACACAGAAAAGCATTCCAGAATGATTGTAAGAAGCCTCATGAATCCCATGGACTCATTAATTTGGCCTGATTTTACCTGTTTCAAGAAAACCCAAAACACAAACCCTAACCTTCATCAATGGTGATTCGCGATGAAGTCACGAAAACACCGAATTAACCGCCCAGAAACGCACTATGCATCAAGACTAACAAGATTATGTATTCAATTTATAGGTATGCTCAAAGAATCAATGGAATCGAAGAACAAAAAAAGTAAGAACAAACCGATGGTTTTGACGGGCGTTCTTGATGCTTTTTGACCCGAGAATGATTGGGAGAGCTCCAGAATTCTTCAAGGAGTGTATAGCAATGCTTGAAACACTCTGAATTCCCACCAATCCTTGAAACCGAATTGAGTCCTCTTTCTCAAAATCAAGCTTTTTCCTGGTATTCTTGGATGCCACTCCTTGTGAAAAATCCGACCCCTATTCTTCTGTGCTTTCTCAGTATATATAGCATAAACAATTAGGTTAATAATCTTCACATAAATCTCTTGAAATTATGGTGAAATATTTGATTGAATATTTGTATGCTAATCTTTCCAAAATTGAGTTCAATCTTCCATATCTCTCTCCAATATCTCTTGCAACGATTCATAATCAGAAATAAGATAATTGGATGCTTAGATTTGATTGGAAAATAAAAGTCATGCATATCTTCTATATTTCTTATTATTTATTTAATTAAATTTTGAATTTAATTGAACAAATTTCAAAATAAAATAAATAAAAAATAAAAGAAAATAGAGAATGGCATTATGGGCCTCGGATAAGTTCATGATTATTTTTCAAAACCAAAACTTAGGCCCATTTGTCAAAAAAAACGTCAAATTTGTTCAAATTGACTTTTACGTATTTTCTCAATTCTTGTCAACTTCAACGAGTCATAATTCCCTCAATATTTATCATATGGAGATGTTCTAGGACTTTTTGAAAATCTCAAGGTGTCCTCTACAAACCCCTTTGGAACATATTCTTCAATTGGAGATTTTATCTTGAGGATATGGCTCCTGGAAGAAAACGGATTTTTGCGAGCTTCTAGAAGGACCTATAATGTTTTGGCTCATATCTCTTAGGTAGAAGCATTTCTTGACCTTGAGCCCAACATCAAAGTTGTAGAGAATGAAATTTCCTTGAGAATAGGCTTTAGTTGGGGAATTTTTGATAAAGCATGAAAGAGATATGACTAGTCAAAGTTGGGTTGACTTTTGTTTAAAAACCCTGATTTAGAAACTTAAATTTTTGATGATTTTGGAGCTTTTGATTCACTGATTTTCCTTTGAATGAGCCAAACCCTAGTTTTAGAGTTTTGTATAGGAGAGTGTGTCTTGAAGCTTTGTGTTTTGATTTGAATTTGAATAGGAGAAATAGTATGGGCAAATTTTGGGGTATGACAGCTGCCCCTGTTCAATTATCTTACACCTGAATATGTAGAGTGGTTCGTATGCCAGTCGGTATCTGAAGGTGGGAGATGATTGAACACTAGAATACCAAGAAATTTGCCCTAGCTGAAGTAGGGACTTTTGTCGGAGATGGGCTTAAAGATGCCATCCGGGCCTTGAGAGAAAATTTATTGGAGATTGATCATGTCAGCACCGTTCGTAGTAACTGAATTAGATCTAAGTCTTTTGAACTATTCATGGAGGATGCTCGAAACTAAGTATCAGAACTAAATCGTCGTCTTGATTATCTCTGAACTATTTTTGAAATAATTGTCACAATTAAATCTCTATCTTGATTATCTCTGGACTATCTTTGGAGGATACCCAAAATTAAGTGTCAGAATTAAATAACTATCTTGATTATCTCTGAACTATCTTTGGAGAATACCCAAAATTAAGTGTCAGAATTAAAGAACTATCTTGATTATCTCTGAACTGTTAAGTATCAGAATTAAATCTCTATCTTGATTATTTCTGAACCATCTTTGGAGGATACCCAAAATTAAGTGTCAAAATTAAATCTTCGTCTTGATCATTTCTGAACTATCTCTGGAAGATATCCAAAATTAAGTGTCAGAACTAAATCTTTGTCTTGATCATTTCTGAACTATCTCTGGAGAATATCCGGAACTAAGTATCAGAATTTAGATATATGTGTTGATTATCTCTGAGCTATCTTTGGAAGATATCCAAAATTAAGTATCAGAACTAAATCTCCATCTTGAATGAGCGTCAGAATTAAATCTTTGATTTGATTATCTCTGCACTATATCTAGAAGACAATGTTTATTTGATTGTAGAAGTAGGCTGAAAAAGGAACATCAGTTTTATGCAATGTTGTGATGCATGTATTGTAATGTTCATGAATGGAAGTGTTATGCATAGGCAATGAGGCGTAGGTATGTTATGTATGAATTTACTATGACACATGACGTATGAAAATGATTTATGCTATTTGGAGTATCTTGAGAAAATAAATCTCTGTGTCATTGTGATTTCGTCGTTTGATCTTGTCTTTGAAGAAGTACAACTGGGGATTTATGATTCTTGCTTGGGGATGATCAGTAACTTGATGTACCCTGATTGGGAATAAAGACATTAATAAACCATGTTGGCGAAGAGCAAAGTGTTGGAGAAACAACAGTGTTGAAGATGTAAACTCTGTTGGAGATCCATATCTGTGTCGGGACGAGAACTTTTGAAGATGTCTTCTTAATGATTACTCTGTGGGGATATGATCTTATGAACGTGGCTCTGTGAGGAGATGTGGATGTCTTGAAAGTTTCCCCCCAGTATCACAGTAACTTACTACTTGATTCAGGACACGCCACTGAGTATTGATCAAGATGTCAAAGTGGACTTTCATAGATTTGCCCCTGCTAGTAGGAACTTGAAGAGATTCACCTCGCGAGGACTTTATGAAGTGTATACTGTAGGCGACATGTCCCTGGTAATCGTAAACTTAGGATGATGCTCCAGACTGTTTGGCTTTTTTGAGAGATTCTTGGAATCTTGACTTGATTGCCCCAGATTGATTGGGCAAAACGTGCCGTGCCCCTTGTATTCATTGACTTCTGATTAATTGAATTGATTGTAAGAGATGTTGTTACCAAGATAGTTTCGTCTGTCGGGATGATTTTTAACCATTAGTTATACCCTGTGCAGATTCTTTATGTTGCAAACATTTGAAATTATGTAGCAGAATTTGTTTAATAATGAATTCATGAGATGCAATGCATACGTTTGTCTTGAGTTTTTTTGAAAAACAGTAAAACAGGAGATGTAAAAGCGTGACATTTGTAAAAACATGCTATTTTTGTAGAAGCGAAATATCGACTCAGCATTTTAGTAAACCTTAAGGAGTCGGGATACCTTTTTGGTGACAGTATGCTTTCGAACTAACCATGCTTCAATTAGGACTTTCAAGGGTTGTAACGTGGCTTGGTTCACGGTTTTAAGAAACAAAGGATAAAGGCTCAAAGTGTATTTGTACCCACCCCTCTTTGTGATGATCTTCAGTCCTAAGCTCAGTTAATTCAACTTATGTATTCAGGTTCCAAGAGACTTTTGGATTTGCACCTTTGATAATGACGATGGTTCACAAGCAAAGAGAACTTTTGAGATGGCAGTCACTTCTTCCTTTTGGTAGTCACAACATTGTGTTGTTCAGGAATTTATTGACTTCTCTTCTTTCATCTTTTGATATCCCTAACTTTTGCCTGAACTGTCTATTTTGAGCTTACAGTCAGCGGGACGCCTTGATTTTTGCCTAAGTCTTCTTTTTGATTTTTGACTTAGCAGGCTTTTCTTTGTATATATGTTTTTTCATTCATTTTTTTTGAAAGATATTGACTGCCTTGCTTAATGATTGATGAACCATTATTGGCTTTTGATTGACATCTCCCACACTTCTTTGATGTGTGCGGATGGACGCTTGTGATTGAAATCTTTGTTGAAAGGTGTACTGAATGATTCTCTTGAAATAGAATGCACAGCCAATTTAACTGAGAACTACCCTGCCCCAGGTTATGATCAAGGTTTTGAATTATTCAAGAAAGAAAAACTCCTACAACTTAGGCTCAAAAAGGGGTTGACGAGGGATTAACATCCTTATATCTCCACTGTTTAGGAATTGAAACAATGCCTGTACATCGTCAGCATAGTCTGTTCAAAAGCATGCTGTATGAGGTTGCGGTATCATTTTCGTCATCCTTCCTTTAAAGGCTTACGGCTTAGCAGGAGTTGAATATCACAAAACACATGCAAAGTAAAGACATAATTAAGAATGAGTGATAGCGAAATAATTTATTCAAGACAAACATATGCAATGCACTGATGATGATTATTAAAGCAAATAATGTCTATCATAAGTCAAATGTTTATACAAAACAGGAAAGAAATTGCAAATGAAAGTAAATCTAATGATCTAAAAGTCTATCTTTCTAGCCATCCATAGCGTTAGCAATCTTGTTGTGATTAGGCATGGGAGCAGTGATCACATTAGGAGTTGCAGGAGGGTCGAACTCAATTTCACCAGCGTCGATCATATCTTGGATCTTATTCTTCAATGGCCAACAATTCTCTGTGTCATGTCCAGGACTGTTAGAATGATATGCGCACCTCGCATTGGGCTTGTAACTAGGAGCAGAGGTGTTAGGATTCTTAGGAGGATCCCTCAGAGTGATCAAATTTGCCTTTAGCAGATGTTGTAAGGCTTGAGCTAGGGACATCTTGATCTTTGTGAATTGACGTCTGGGTGTATCTTGTTTGTTTTGACGACCTTGTTGAGGCGCCGGTGTGGAGCTCAGGACTGCCCCAATAGATTGATCATGGCTTATCCTTTTCTGCCCATACACAGCATTGGAATCTGACCTCCCATTGGAATGCTTCTTTGTAGTACCTGAGGATGTAGCCATTTGAATCTTACCACTTCGAATACCACTCTCGACACGTTCCCCAATCAGTATGAGTTCAGTGAATCCAGATGATGAACTTCCCAGCAAATGACTATAGAAAGGACCAGTCAGTGTACTCATAAACATATCGATCAATTCTCTGTCAGCTAAGGAGGGTTTGACTCTTCCAGCTAGGTCTCTCCATTTTTGTGCATATTCCTTGAAACTTTCCTTAGGTCCCATAGACATGCTTTGTAGTTGCATGCGAGTTGGTGTGAGATCGGAATTGTATTGATATTGCTGGTAAAAGGCAACCATCAAATCTTCCCAGGTACGGATGTTAGTACTTTCCAGTTGATAGTACCATTCGAGTTGAGTTCCAGATAAGCTCTCTTGGAAAAAGTGGATCCAGAGTTTCTTATCGGCAGTGTGAGGTTGAATCTTCCTTACATAAGACCTCAAGTGTAGTTTAGGACAGGAGACTCCATCATACTTAGCAAAGGCGGGAGTTTTGAATTTTGGAGGAATAACGACCCCAGGAACAAGTCCAAGTTCTTCAAAATCCAGCCCAGGTACCTTCTGAATTTCCACACTTCTCAGACGCTCTTCTAACATCTTGTATTTGTCATCGGGATGTTCGTCCTCATGGTAATAGTCCTCTTCTTCTTCGGAGAGTTTGGCAGAATCATGGTTACTTTTTGCATCAGTTTTGATACTAGCATCATCATCTTGCTCATCCTCGTCACTGTCTTCAGAGGCTTCGGCATCCCTGAGTTGCAAGATCGGTCTAAGCTTTTTCACCTGAGTCTTCTTACCCTTCTTCTTCTTCTTTTTAGTCAGCATGGCTTTCAGCTCTTCTTGCCCCTTGGACAAATTCAGAATCAAGGCTTGGAACTCAGTGTTTTGAGCTTGGAGATCCTTAACTGATTGTTCGAGATTCATGATGCTGAAATAAACAGCGAGGAAGGATGAGAGACCTATTGTAAGAAACCTGTTATGCGATATTATGAATGTAAATGCAATGCTTTCTAGGATCTATAGGAAATTTAGTTTGCAACGTTTAGACATTGAATCAAACACAGCTATGTCTAGAGAATTCTGGCTTTCGTCTTTGGACGTCCTTCTTTGAGAATCAAGCTCACCATATCGAGTGGGTCATCGCCTCTAATTCGGGATACTTCTGAATTTGAAGGTACATGGCTAGAGGAAAATAAATCCTCTTGCCCCTTGATAGGTATCGAGTCTCTGAATTGGAAGGCACGTGGCCAGAGGAAAATAAATCCTCTTGCCCCTAGATAGGAATTCAGTCCTTGATAAGAGCACCTGAAATTGTGCGCCCTAAATTCCTAAGATCCTTGAAAGGGTTAGTTGATCATGTTATGCTTATGATGTCATGATGTCATGATGTTTTGCGAATGCAGTTCATTAGTCATAGTGTGAGATAGTAAGGACAAACAAGTCCTTTCAACAAAACCTGCGAGAAAATGAAGGTTAGTAGCAAACACAAACAAGTCACACAAGTCACACAATTTTGCCTTATGGTTAGGCTTGCACGTGGTTCACAGGTACGTACCCTCCCCCTGAAGTTTAGTTGGTTCAACCTGTCCTATATAAAGATCGGGTTCTAGGGAACTCATATCATTGACCTTTCTCGAAGGCGCTTATCTCAGTTTGGCAATCGAATCACCAACCGAGAAGGTCCTGAAAGTCCAGTCCATATGAGTGTAGCTTCGAGTATCAACCAACTTCAGTCGGAACCAAAGCCAGCCATCTCGCTACTTTCTAATAGGCCAAGGTCAAGTTCGACTAAGGTTCTAAGGGCGAATTAGTGCTTAATGACACCACGCGGCAGCCAAGCATTTCCTCAGGTCGGATCCCAAGGAACACCAGGACAAACCAATGTGTCACACTAACGATGGCCATCAGGTCAACCACATCAGTATACGCTGTGCAGTCTCATTGATCTCATGCCATTTACCTAAGGTACTCAGATCCGGGTTAGGATCTTTCACACAGCAGAATACCCAAGACAGCCCTTCAAAAGTAAAGCAAACAAAGCAAACAATAGAAAACATTTAAGTGATTCCTAAACTTTTAAGGTAACCCCTCTTTTATCGAAATTTATCCCCAGCAGAGTCGCCAGTTCTGTAATACGGTGAACTGACTTTTTACGATCGAAATGTCGCGGTTAAGCATGAGTCGCCACCGACTTTTATTTTATCCAAACAAATTCAGAAAGGCTAAAAGAAACAGAAAAAACCTTTTAAAGAAATCTAAGTTCGGGGGGTAATTTATGCAAATGGAAGGTGTAAGGCACCCTTTGCATCCATGGTTTTCCATGGGCTCTTAATTGCTTTGCTTGCTCGTTTGTCTTTAGAAAAAGTAGATGAAAAAAAAAAAAGTGGACTTTAGCTCGTAAATGAGCGTAGCCAGTTTTTGAAGAATTGTGAGAAAGAATATGAAAATTGAGCATTGCAAGGCAATTAGGGGCAATTACCTTAAACTCAGATGATAGGTCTCTTTTTAGCCTTTCAGAATGAAAGGGTCAATCCTTGCCATAAGAGGGCAGGAAGCCTTTCGTTTGGAGATAGAAGGGTCATCGAAATATCCTTTGCCATAAGACTGTCCCATGCCATAGGAGGGCAGGTAGTCTAAGGTAAGGATCAGAATAAGCCTTATTTGTAGGCAGCCAGAAGATACCTCAGCCTTTTTCCGTAGGCAACTTCCGAGGGTCGAGGTCATATTTGTGTATCGAAGGCATCATCATTTAGGGTCGCATGACCTTTAGTTATCGAGGCAGCATGGCTGAGGTATCCTCATATTCGAGGGACATGGCTTATTCTCCAAAAAACACAAAGGCAACAGGCAACAGGCAACAAGGCAACAGAGAGGTTACCCCAAAAGCGTGCGTGTGTGCACCAATCATGTGATTATATTCAAATATATTATCTTGTAAATTTAGTGATTCTATGTTCAATTCAAAAGTTACACTCCCTAGGATTACTAACCACGCATTTAAATAATATAATCAAAACAAATATGGGGGAGGGAAATTGTAACCAGCGGATCCCTTAATAGGGTTTGACATAAGTAATAATTAAACAGAAAAGTATTAAAGGCAGGGTTTAGGGTTACCAAACATTCGTAGCTTTGGCAATCATCGAACCCTGAAAAGGCAAACAAAATAAAAATAGGGTGAGTGTATGGCTAATTCAGAGGCGAACATCTCTAACCCTAAAATAAGAAGGTCGAGACAACAAATTGAAATGAGTAAATAAATGAAACAACAAATTGAAATGAGTAAATAAATGAAAGGTACTTAGCTCTGATTTGATCTGATATGGTTGGCAGGAAGCCTCGAAGGTAACCTGAAAAGGCAAAGGCAAAAAATAAAAAAATAGATGTGAGTGTATGCGGCGTTCAAAAGGTAAATCTTAAAATAAGAGGAAACAAAATAGACTTAAAAATTAAATTGAATACTTAGCTTCAGATCTTGGTCAGGCGCGTAGTCGATGTGTACTCGAAGAATAACCCTGAAAAAAAACTGCACAAAGAAATATTTTTCAGTGTATGGCTAATCCTCGTAAACCCTGATTAGGGCACAAGTTAATCATGGTTAATAGAATAAATAAAAACCAAATTAATTAATTATTGGTTTTCAACCCAATTAATTAAATCGGTGCAAAGAGGATTTCGATTAAACATCCTAACCACAATTTTTATTTTTAAACAATTAAAAAAATCTTTATAGTCGATTAAGTAATAATTTAAATTAACTTAAATTAAATAATCATATATATCAAAAAGATTTAATAAATAAATTAAATAAAACTTTTTTTATCATTTTTATGCCTTTGTGAGAAAGAAAACAAAATTAGAATGATTCTATTAAAAGGAACTTTTGGAAAAAAGAAATATATAAACCAAAAATAAAATAAACAAAATAATGTTGTATAATAAAAAGTAAAAAAAAAAAAGAAAACTCAGCTGGATCAAGTATGGTGCATGCATGAGAGTCCATGATGGAGCTGCGTCCTTAGGCCTTTAGATCTGGATCTGAGAAGAACAGACGGTGTCGCTGAGAAGAGCACCATGGGGACGCGCTGAGGTCATACGCACTGGATCTTCCTGCAGGTTTAGGCAAGAAAATAACTCAAAAAACAACGCAAGAGGCAGGGATCGAACCCCTGCCCTTGCACACAAACGACTTAAGAGACGCACCTTCGCCACTAGACCGCTTCAATCACACTGTAAACAAGGCACTCAAAACATTAAATATATGAAAAGTAGTTTATGTGCAATTTTAAAACCAGAAGGCCCGCGCCCTTGGTCTTTCTTCTTCCTCGTTGGTTTTTCCAGAAACTCATAGGCTTTAGGCAACGTTTTACGAGCGTGGCTGTAGCCTTTCTTCCATTCGACCTGCAAATCGTTTACGATAAACACAGAAAAGCATTCCAGAATGATTGTAAGAAGCCTCACGAATCCCATGGACTCATTAATTTGGCCTGATTTTACCTGTTTCAAGAAAACCCAAAACGCAAACCCTAACCTTCATCAATGGTGATTCGCGATGAAGTCACGAAAACACCGAATTAACCGCCCAGAAACGCACTATGCATCAAGACTAACAAGATTATGTATTCAATTTATAGGTATGCTCAAAGAATCAATGGAATCGAAGAACAAAAAAAGTAAGAACAAACCGATGGTTTTGACGGGCGTTCTTGATGCTTTTTGACCCGAGAATGATTGGGAGAGCTCCAGAATTCTTCAAGGAGTGTATAGCAATGCTTGAAACACTCTGAATTCCCACCAATCCTTGAAACCGAATTGAGTCCTCTTTCTCAAAATCAAGCTTTTTCCTGGTATTCTTGGATGCCACTCCTTGTGAAAAATCCGACCCCTATTCTTCTGTGCTTTCTCAGTATATATAGCATAAACAATTAGGTTAATAATCTTCACATAAATCTCTTGAAATTATGGTGAAATATTTGATTGAATATTTGTATGCTAATCTTTCCAAAATTGAGTTCAATCTTCCATATCTCTCTCCAATATCTCTTGCAACGATTCATAATCAGAAATAAGATAATTGGATGCTTAGATTTGATTGGAAAATAAAAGTCATGCATATCTTCTATATTTCTTATTATTTATTTAATTAAATTTTGAATTTAATTGAACAAATTTCAAAATAAAATAAATAAAAAATAAAAGAAAATAGAGAATGGCATTATGGGCCTCGGATAAGTTCATGATTATTTTTCAAAACCAAAACTTAGGCCCATTTGTCAAAAAAAAACGTCAAATTTGTTCAAATTGACTTTTACGTATTTTCTCAATTCTTGTCAACTTCAACGAGTCATAATTCCCTCAATATTTATCATATGGAGATGTTCTAGGACTTTTTGAAAATCTCAAGGTGTCCTCTACAAACCCCTTTGGAACATATTCTTCAATTGGAGATTTTATCTTGAGGATATGGCTCCTGGAAGAAAACGGATTTTTGCGAGCTTCTAGAAGGACCTATAATGTTTTGGCTCATATCTCTTAGGTAGAAGCATTTCTTGACCTTGAGCCCAACATCAAAGTTGTAGAGAATGAAATTTCCTTGAGAATAGGCTTTAGTTGGGGAATTTTTGATAAAGCATGAAAGAGATATGATTAGTCAAAGTTGGGTTGACTTTTGTTTAAAAACCCTGATTTAGAAACTTAAATTTTTGATGATTTTGGAGCTTTTGATTCACTGATTTTCCTTTGAATGAGCCAAACCCTAGTTTTAGAGTTTTGTATAGGAGAGTGTGTCTTGAAGCTTTGTGTTTTGATTTGAATTTGAATAGGAGAAATAGTATGGGCAAATTTTGGGGTATGACAGCTGAAACTTGGCTGAATCACTTCCTGGAAAGGATGGAAGAGTTCACCAAGTTGAGCAAGATTGAAAGAGAACCAAATAAGAAAAAATCAAATGCATCACCATCCATAGAAATAGATTTAGGTGGTGACACATGTTTTGATACTTTTTAGTTTTTATCTAGCTATATATTAAGGTGGTAACTTATTTTTTGTATGTATTGTTTTCACTAATGTAATCTTGATACAATTTGATACATATGTAATGTATATTCAATATTAATTGTATAACAATTCAGGGTTAGTTTTAAAAAAAATTATGTTTTAAACTATTAATAACTTTGTCTCTGTGGGTTTGTGGGGAAATTCTGGAGATGCACTTTTGGATTAGCCTAATTTTAATTGCAAAAACTAACAAATAGGGGTAATTCTGAATTGCATCTTTGTAGGAACCCCCATTTTGGAAAATATAGGGTGAGTCTGAAAATTCTTATTTGAAATATCCTCTGAAACAAGATAGAGTTTCTATGGTCCATAATGATATAAAACTTGTATAAATATGAAGTCTTTTATCTCATAGTGTTTACAAAAACACATTACTCCATAATAAATACATATTTCTATCTTGCATTTGTGTATTTCAATGGCGTAAAGCCCCCACTTCAATTTAGGGTCATCGATGACACACCTCTCGTCGATCTAAAATCCAAACTGAATAATCTCCTGCAATATCAAGACAATCGAAGAATTGTCAAGATCGAGTATCATTCACCCTCGATTGACGACGAATGGAAGATATAATTCAACAAGTTTGGGTTGAAGACATATGATGATTTAAGAGTTATGTGGAGTACATTTTACCATTACGAAACAATGGTTTGATTGAAGTCGATGTGATGATTGCAAGATCAACCAAAGATATTCTAAAGATGTTGAAACGTCTTCAACCATCTGTTCATGATGAAATATAATGTTAAATTTATGTTAAGTATTATCTATGTAATGTTAAGTATTTTAATGTTAATTTATGTTGTTCTTCCAAAATTCTACAAATGTTTCTGGCGTGATAAAACAAGGCATATTCTAGAGATCCAGCTCCGGAATAAATCTAAGGAAAAATTGGAGTGACTCACTAATGAAGTGTTAAGGTGTATTTTATGAGTGCGTTCAAAAATGCATTTTCATAAATCAGAGATATTTATGGTTTTTCACTAGGGTGCGCTAGCACCCTATGGGATGTACAAAGTAGTCCCTAGATAAAAACTACTAAATAGATCAACATGTAAGAACTAACTCTAATAAATGTACTAACCAACTCTATTGCAAATTATTTTAAATAATACATATATAAATTGACAACTATAAAGATCAACATGAAGATGGTTCAATCCCTACTACTAATAATATATTTCGTGACAAAACTTTCACCTATCTAATGAAAATCTGAGGTCAAATAACCTCAAATGTGCCATTATATATATTTTTAAGTTAAATATTATCCCCCAGTTTTGTAGAAAATCGACAGGAAATATAGCTCAGGGTTTGAGCTTCGATTCCCAACTCATGCAAATTTATGCTTTATTTAGAACCAAAATACCGCTTTTATTTTATAAATCATCTTATCCCCCAGTTTTTCAGGAAAACCAACATGACATGTTGACAAATATTTTATTTAATTAAATTGAACGCAGTTTTTACCTCAGTTATGTTCCGTTGATTTTTTTATAAATCGAGATGAAAACTCTAAACAATATTTTATTCAGTCATCAAAATGTTAAGTTTCATTCAGTTTTTGCGCCCTAGTGAACAAAACACCATTCTTCTCCACCTAACAAAGTGAAACACCATTTTTCTCCACCTAACAAATTGAAACATCATCTTCTTCAAGGAGGAAGGAAGCTTGAACCTTAAACCAACACTTTTCTTTGACTCTGACATCACGTTTCTGATATGTAAAACTCTCTCCATAACTGTATCATCAATCTTGTGTTGATGATGTATTTGTAGTAGTTGTTGTTGTTGACGCCATTGTTGTTGTTATTATTGATGTTGTTGTTGTTGTTGTCGTTGTTGTTTTTATTTTTGTTTTTGTTTTTGTTTTTGTTGTTGTCATTGTTGTTGTTGTTATTATTTATATTATTATGGTTTTTTAGACTTAGGGTCTAATTAATGTAGTTTTGTTTTCAGGTATTTATAGTTGTTTTAGTTTATTTTTATTGTGGTTTATTTTAAAAATTTCATTTTTATTTTACTTTCACAAGTTGTATGTGATTATGGATCGTAGTTGGATGAGAAACAATAGATTAAGTAAAGAGTATGAGAATGGAGTGATTCACTTTCTTGAATTTGTGGAAAATATCTTCCTAATGATAATGAGATTTTTTGGTGTCTTTGTAAAAAATGCTGAAATATGCAAAAACACCTAAGGGATGTTATATTCAATCATTTAGGTTGCGATGGAATTATTCAGAATTACACAAAATGGGAATGTCATGGTGAAGTGACAAAAAAAAGACCAGTGTTACATAGAGTTGAAGATGATGAATTTATAGATGATACTCTAGAAGATATGATTCATGATATTAGAGTAGATGCTTTTAAGTGAATCCATGTGGAAAATACTTTGCAAAGAGACATGGAAGAGTCGTTTTCTTCGGGATGCAAAAAATTTACAAGATTTCCAGCTATGTTAAGACTATTTAATCTTAAGGAAAGAGGTGGGTGGATGGATAGAAGTTTACTAAATTGTTGGAATTGTTGCAAGAAATGCTTCTAGAAGGTAACACATTGTCGAATCGTAGTTATGAGGCGAGTAAGATATTGTATCCAATGGGTTTGAACCAGGTTAAAATACATGCATGTCGTAATAATTGCATATTATACAAGAAAGAGTATGAAAACTTGAAGGACTGTCCGAGGTGTGGGGAGTCACGCTACCAGCAGAATGACAGTGGTGCTGAAGATGATGATTATGTAACTACAAAGGGTGTTTCTTCCAAGGTGATGTAGTACCTACTGATAATTCAAAGGTTCAAGAGATTTTTTGCTAATGTAAATGATGCAAAAGATACTAGACGGCATGCCGATGAAAGATTATGTGTTAGAAAAATTTGTCATGTAGTTGATTCATTGCAATGGAAGAAAATTGATTCCTTGTTTCTAGATTTTAACCTTGAGCCAAGGAACTTTAGGTTTGGACTTGCCACCGACGGAATGAACCCGTTTGATAATTTGAGTACTAACCATACTTCATGGCATGTTCTTCTCATAATTTACAATCTATCTTCGTGGTTGTGCATTAAGGGAAAATATATGATGTTTTCAATGACGACTTTTGGTCCAAAACAACTAGGGAACGACATAGATGTTTATTTAACGTCATTGATTGAA
The DNA here is from genome assembly GCF_029867415.1 of Vicia villosa. Classification (NCBI taxonomy): domain Eukaryota; kingdom Viridiplantae; phylum Streptophyta; class Magnoliopsida; order Fabales; family Fabaceae; genus Vicia; species Vicia villosa. The sequence goes on along the minus strand of NW_026705156.1, from coordinate 180,335 downwards.
GATTTAAAAGTTTTTTGGGAGGAAGGCGTTGATGTTCATGATGTGTATATGGGTGATAGCTTAAAGATGCATGCCATGTTGTTTTGCACAATCAATGACTTTTCTGCATATGGTAATTTGTCTGGGTACACCACCAAGGGACATAAAGTTTGTCCGGTAGAGCGATAAGTACAATCAATGACTTTTCAAACGGTATTAACAAAAGTATCGATAAGTGCCACTATTTACATACACAAAATAAATACATTTTGGTACTTTTCAAAATTAAATCAGGCAGAATATAAATGTCTTTGCAAAATAATAAGGATATTCCAAGTTGGGAGGTATGTCATGCTTGTTAATGCCAGTTACAGATGTGCCGCCAGAAAAAGTCAACAGGAATTTGTGATCAGAAGGCTTGAACAACAAATCATTCAAGGATACTTGGAAGTTTGATATTGTAAAAGTGCTATTGACCGTCAACAGCGAATCAAAAGCTTGTTTATACATTATAGGAACTCTACAATGTATATCATATCCCTGAAATGCAAAAAACAGTTAGTTAAAATCTAGCCATGGGAGACATGTACCATTAACATAAGAAACCCTATCAAAATAAGAACTCCATAATTGCCTGCAAATTTGAACTTGTTAGGTTACTGAAACGAAAACATAACAAACTTGTTAGGTTATTGCAAATTTGACAAAAGCAAAAAAAAACCCATCAAGGTGTTAATTAACAATATGAATATAATAAACCCATGAAACGAAAGAAGGAGACAACTTTAAGTTGCATGCAAACTCATAAACCTGATACTACCAACTATAAGTTATTTTTCTTGTCTGCAAACTCATAAACCAAAACAACAAAATACTACCAAGTCTATGTTATTTTACTTGTTTTGAGTTGGATCTCTTCCTCTAAATCCATAAACTCAGAAACGAAAACGAAAACATAAATAAATATCGAAATAATAAAAGGAATAAACTCAGAAACGAAATTGATTTCATAAAACTCATAAACTGATAAACTTGGAAATGAAACTTATTTCACAATAAAAAATGAAATCAAAAACATTTCTATTACCAAAAATATTTCACATTTCCATTAGCAAAAACCAGAAATCATAAACTCATAAACGAATCTTTTTTCACAAAAGCAACAAAAAGTAGATCAAGAAAAGTTACTTACTTCTTTATCACACAATAACATCTCAAAATGTTCCTTATTCTTGGACACAACAATCCATTTGTGATGGACTCTCACAGCTATTTTCCATAGCTCCTTTGTGTCATTAATGTCTTTCACCAGCTCAAACGGTCTTGCCATATTCGCAGTTGAAAGCCGCTGAAGGAACAAAGTTGTAGAGGTGAAGAACAGTTGAAGCGTTTTGGAGAGGTTGTGGTGTTTGCAGAGAGAAAGTGGTGATTGAAGGAGAGAGTATAAACGGTGAAGAAAGAGAAAAGAAAGAGGAAGACTAAGAGGAAGTGATAGAATCAGATGGTACATGAAGCGACATACCCATTTAGGTGATTATTGGCACGAAAAGGATAATCTGGTGGACAAAAGGGTTCCAAAGCTGATTAACCTGGTGGACAAAAGGAAGGGCGGTCTAGATGTGTTTTCAAAAATGCAAATTTTTTTAAAAAGTTCAAATTTCAAAAAAAGAGATGCACCTTGTATGCTTTTTCTCTGTACTTGGACATCTAACTTTTTCAAATATTGCAAATATCAAAAAGAGATATGTCTTTTGGTATACCATTTTGTACTTTTGAGAACCAACATTTTGTCCCACTATAACTATTAAAATCAAATATGCTTGCAATTTGTAACAATTATTAGTAAAGACATTTAAAGTATAACCAATAGTAAAATTTAATTACAAAAAGTAAATTTTGAACACATTTTACCCCAAATTAATGAGGTGGAAGGTAAAGAATAAAGATTAAAATTGTGTTTTCGTCGTTAATTTTCTTATATTATTGATTGAGTATCAGTAGCATGGAAGACATGGATGGAGTGATAAGAATCTCAACGTCATTCATAAAAATAAATGAGAGGTTTACTAATTTACACTCGTTCATTTTTTAGTTTCTGTAAATTATAGTAATGCGCACGATTTCATATACTTCTTAATTTATTCTTATCTCATTATACTAAATATTTGTTTCCCTCTCTTCATAATTGAAAAGTTAGATTCGGATAACGTTACCATGTTATAGTAATATGCCTATATAAGAGGCACCCAAGAACACAACAACTTCATCATTCAAACAGCTATCAGCAAAACTTGAGTGAATTGTTACTTTCCCTTCCTCCAACAAGATGCAAAGCCGGAAGATCCATGGATACCCACAACAGCAATACTATGATGATGATAGCTCGTGGATGGAAACTAAGGCTCAACAGCTACAGAGCCAGGGATATCCACAGACACAGCAATATCCAGGCATGAAACCAGGTTATGGCAGTGACTCTGATTACTCGATGCCAAACCATCATGGCCATGACTCTAACAACAATATGTATTATCAGGACAGCAAGCCTCATGGCCATGGTCATGGCTATGATAATAAGCATGGTCATGGTGGCAATGGCCAAATGTTCCCTTTTGGTGCTACCACTAATCACTCACCTCATCATGGTAGCAGTGGAAAGCCATTCAAACATGAATATGAAGCTTACAAGGAGGAGCGTGTCGGTTCTGGCGCGACGAAGAGGGATGAAGTGAGATATGAAAGGCGTGGAACATATGGAGGAGATGTTTATCAGGCCAATCCATATGGATACAATAATAATCCTCATGGTCATGGAGCAAAGAAAGGCAATTGGACACTAAAAGGAGTCTAATATGCTTGGTTACTGATATTACTACCTCTGAAACCAGCTAGTACTATAATAAATGGTGTGCTTTGTTTTCTATTTTCTTGTTGTAATAAGATCATGGCCCATATAATATGTGGTGCTTCATATATATGATCAATGTTATCTGTAACTCATTATGAAGCTATAATAAGATGTATGTGGATTTATATATTAGATTGTGATTAATTGTTAACTTGCTTCATCAAATCAAAATCTTTAGCTCAGTATCCATATAAAGTTAGTTAAGGGTATTCCATTACGAATGAAACAAATATATACCTTCTTTCTAAGTTATGATGGTGTTTCAAGCATTCTTTATTTTCTACCTTTTATTTGCATCACTAGGTTTAATAATGTTAGTGATGCTATCACAAGTCAGCAGTTAAAAAAAAAAAATAGTGAATTTAATTCTCCACTAAGACGCTGGATCAGATTTAATGTTTATGGTCCCTTCACTGTTATAAATGATATATTTTAGGATGAAATTTTTATCTCATCCCACAAACAATCCACGTCTAAATCATAGATGCGTCACATCTAAATTATTTTTTTAAAAGTACCATATGTTCTCTCGGTTTTGCTGAAAACCGAGGGGTTTAAATTATTTTTTTTTTGTAAAAGTACCATATGTTATCTCGGTTTTGTTGGAAACCGAGGGGTAAAGTATTTAGATGATATGTCTTCGAATCCCAACAACTATATTTTATCATTTTTTATTTTTTTTTAAAATTCTTTTATAACCTAATATCTCGATTTTACTAAAAAGCGAGGGGTAAATTATTTAGAGGACACATTTTCAAATCCCAGCAACTACACTTTATCACCTTTTAATTTTTTTAAAATTTTTTATGACATATTACCTCGATTTTGTTGAAAATCGGGGGATAAAGTATTTAGATGATACATCTTTGAATCCCAACAATCACATTTTATCACCTTTTAATTTTTTTTATGACTTATTACCTCAGTTTTGCTGAAAACCGAGGGATAAAAAAACGTATTTTTTATTTTTTTATTTATGATCAATTTGATGAAAAAAATTAAGTAACGAATCTTTGTCCTTCACTTATAAAGTAATAATGGTCAAGACATTGTCAACTCATCAATCCACATGAAACATTAGTGATCCGCGTGAAACTCTCACTAGCCAATCAAAATGTAAATGCCACAAGTATCCATCTTGGATGCAAAGTGGTGAAATTTGAACTTAACATATTGAAAACAATGATAACGAAAGTAAGAGCATAAAATATTTCAAAGTTAATTTATTACTAATGTTTAATCTTTTTTCTAATTAAGAAAGCGTGAAAGTAACATATTAATGCTAGTTGTAGTAAAATTGTTGTTGTTGTTGTTGTTGTTGTTGAAATTAAGTATTTAACGATTCTATTGATTTTGTTTATTTGTTGTAGTTGTTGCTGAGATTTAATATTTAAAGATTCCATGGATTTTGTTGTTGTTGTTGTTATTGTTGTTGTTGTTGTTGTTTTGCTGTTGAGATTTAATGTTTAAGGATTATACTAATTTTGTTTTTGTTGTTGTTATTGGTGTTATTATTGATGATGATGAGGTGGAAGATTTATAATTTATCACCAAATTTGATGCTTTGGAGATTAAAACGAAAAAACAGGTTAAAACTAAAATTTTGTAAACAGGACTTTACCCCCACAGTTATTTTTAAAAACCAACGTAAAAAGCAGCGCAGTTTTGAAAATCCAAAAAATGTAGTTGTTGGAGATCAAACCCAAGACCAGTGTCACTTTTTCCCCACAGTTATTCAAAAATCAAGGGGTAAAGTGGCAGATTGTCATCCTGCCTTTTGATACCTCGCATGTGTAACCAAGATTATATCCCCTTCGCCTCTGAGGTAAAATTGAGTTATTGGTAGTAGTGCTTTTATAGAAAAAAATTAGGGTTATTGGAGCCTAAAAACTTCTTTTGGAGGATCATTGTTCAAATAGACGAGTGTTAGAATATAATTTGTTCTGTTATCTAAAGATCTTCCTTTAATCATTTGTCTAGATCTAAGTGTTTTTTCATGGCTGGTTCAAGCTTGTTCTTAAATGGGCAAGAATGTAGTGAGCCAATCATATTATGGGGTCATGGAATACCACTTAGGTGTGGCTTGTAATTTTGGACTATATATGTGTACACCCATGCAACCTTTGTGTCTTTAACTCTTCTCGGTATTCGTTATCCTGAGTCTTTCTTTAATCTTATACTCTTCTTTTCCATTTTGAAACAAATTCCCTTCGATACTTTGTTATAGGAAATAAGTTTGGTCTGTTTTTGTATGGTCGGGTTATGGTTGTTGTAATCTAGTTTCAATCTATGGTGTCGCTGATTGGCTCTTGCTGGTTTAGTCCTCTCAATATGGATTGGGTTGCAATGTACCATTTTCCACAAGTTCGAGGACTATTCTAGATTAATTCTCTTTATGACTCGGCATTTAGAATGATGTAATGTACATTCTGGTTTTATCCCTGGGTTTTCTAGATGTGGGGCATAATTATTGAGCACTATTTTCCCTATGATGTAGATATGATCATTTCAGCATGGAAAAATGTAGTTGCAATGATTCGCTTGGGTCATTTGTGATTATCATTTCATGTCTGGGTTCGTATATAAACTTATCTTTCTTTTAGGCATAATATTTTTAAAATGTGAGGCCTAAAGCCCTAACCTCACTAGTCTTGGGTTAGGGTCGGCCCTACCGGGCCATTTATTGTGGTCTAGAGGGTTTGCGTCATTTTGATACTCAATCTTTATTTAGAAAACTTGAGGAATGGGTCATGGTTCTTCATGGTCCCAACGATTGAATATGCATACAATATCCCTTGCGCCAACATCCCATGTAAGATATTACATTCATGGATTACGGCTTCTAGTTGCCGTTTACATGCTTTGAACATCACTTGTTGTAGATTTTGAGGATAACTCCATCTATGATCTCACCCCCATATTGGAATCTTATTTGAGATTTCTAATATTTATATGCTTTCCTTCAAAAAAGACTTCAAGTGTCAGTGTTCTGTATTATATTCTAGATTACTTTGAAGTTCACTGGCAGTAAACATGGATTGGTGATGTTTATAACATTTTCTTCGATCTTTAAACCATTTCCTCAACCATTTGAGGTTTTCATTGTCGCTTTGTGGTTCTTTACCCATTGTTCAAAGTGTTTCACAAGCCGATGTGTTTTATCGGCAAATCTTGTTAACCACATTTCTTTTATTATTGTCAAATGATCATTTTATGTAAAATTCAACGGAGCGGCGTTTCAATCCAAAAAACTAAAGCATGTATAGTTTGATTCTTAAAACAAAATAATGGATTATGTTGATTCTTTGAATGGGAGAATCATGCCATGTCTCATAGATTATCTATGTTTACTTTCTGTCGCGAGATAAGGTACTTTGGTTTACTCAAGTGTGTTTTAGGCATGATTTGTGATTCTTTTTTCTTCTGCCACTCACTATTTCTCCTAAGCTTTTTACAAGCTGATATGATTGTTGAAGTGTTCTTAAAGAAATGATAGAGCACGGGGCATGATCTTCGAGTTCTAGTCTGATTCTAGCGTATCTGAATTGTCCCTTCATCCTTGGAAAAAGTGGAATGCATAAGACGGTGTCCATGAGAGGGGAAGGGGTTCTCCACCTTCCAAATAAACTAATACCGACATACTTTTATCTGTCGAGGAACATCTTTACTATGTTCTCTCTGGTGACGACTTAGTATGATTATAGATTTCTTTCCTCTTTCTACACAACCGACAAAGATTCAGGCATTCGTCCTTAATGTTAATTCATAATAGGTTGCTGACTTGGAGACTCTGGGTCGTTAATATGTGCTTTTGGAGTGTACTTACTATATGGCTAGGTTGATGGAATAAACATGTCACTTCCTTGTCCCTAATGGTACTCTAAGGTGAGAGATGAAGATCTTAATAGTGAGTTAGAACGAGCAAGATCAGAGGCTCGGAATGATATCAAAACTCTTTTTTTGGATTCATGTCAAATAGGATGAAGCTAATAATATATTAATGAAGTGTGGTCAAGAACTTCATCGTTCTCCATAAGATTTGTAAATGGCTAACAAGAATCATGGGGGGTTTGATATATATATATATATATATATATATATATATATATATATATATATATATATATATATATATTAATAATCAGATCCAATTTCTAAACAAAGAGAACAATATGGGTGAGCTGCTTCCGTTATTTTTCTTTGGTGTCGACTCTTTCATGGTGGAGCTTGAGCGATGATAAGATGCCTTTGGTGTCGATTCTTTCATGGTGGAGCTTGAGCAATGATAAGATATCTTTGGTGTCGACTCTCATGGTGGAGCTTGAGCGATGATAAGAAATAGGATTGACAAACTTCCAAATATACTTCTATAATGACCACGTCATCGTCAAAATGATACTTTAGTTTTAAGTGGACCTCTAAAGATATGACTTCAAGAATAACTAGTGTAGTGTAGGACAATTATAAATGGACTTGAAAAAAAAGTTTTTAAAAACTATTTCTATATTTTACTAAATATTTAAGATTTTAAAAATTAAAATTATAATATAAGTTGACACCATGAGAGAAAAAATGTTATTACCTCTAAAATTATCTTTCCAAACACACACACATAACTTAGACAAGGGCACCCTCTTTACTTTCAACTTCAATCAAAACCATCACACAACATTGTGAATTCCTACTTCAATTTCTACTATTTATACACTAAAATTTCTACTTAAAAGAAAGAAATTCACTATCAAAAGTCAAAACATTAAAACCTATTTCTACTATCTCTATTCACAACAATTTCAAAATTAAAAGAAAAAAATAATTAGGTAAACAAAACATTACAATGAAATCAAAACCGAAGAGACTCAGTTCCTCTGTCTCTTCCAACCGTTCTGTAAACCTTCCCTTCTTCCCTAAACACCTTCATCTTCCCAACCTTTTCCTTCAACTCTCTCACCAAATTCCAAAACCTCTTCTCCTCCATCACCACCACCATTCTCTCTCTACAAATCTCCAATCTCTTCAAAACACAAACCAACTCCACAACTTCTCCAAAACCAAGACACCCCAATCTCTCCCTCTCCCCAAACTCCTTAACTCTAACCAAAACCTCACTCACAACCACAACCTCATCATCTTCCACCAAATCCATTATCTCAACAACCACCTTGTTCTTCTCTTCCATTGTCGGAGTATTTGGCCTTTTTCCACTCCCTTCCATCATCGCCACCAAAGAATCTATCTCTCTCAACAAATCACCCGTTACAATACCCGAAACTCTTTCCTCCTGCGTCTCCTTAACCGTTGTCGTTTCGCCGAGGAAGTAACCTAGTGTTCTACAAGCAAACAGAAGATGTTCCATGTATTCTGCGTACCATCGAACCCAAGAAGAGAGTTCCCATGAGATAGAACTTGTTTTGTCACGAAAGTTGGAGAGGTTAAGATAGTTTCTACCACCGGTGTAAGGGTAGACCGAAAGCTGGTCACGGAGGATGAACGTGCCATGTTTGATAATATGGTGGACGGCGATTAAGCATTTGAGAGCCACCGCTGAGTTGTGAGTTGTTTGGAGGCGGTCCATGAGAAGCTCAACGGCGGTAGATGCGGTGGCGCGTGAACCGTCGCCAGCGGAGAGAAGGGTGGTAAGGTGTTTGTGTGGTGGAGGAGCGAAAGAGTCATGGGTTGTGGCGCGTAATAGAGAAAGAGTTTTCCGTTTTGATAATATTGCAGCTTTGCTTTGTGATGCTTTGTCTTTCATTTTTCCTATCACCTCTTTCAGTTTCTTCATTGAAAGGTTCAATGGTGTTTTAATTTCTCTTCTATTATAGATTACTAATTTTTATTTGTATCTTGTTCTTAGTGTGTGATGAAGATGAAGTATGACAATATGGAAGAGAAAATGAAAGTGTTTGACTTTGATTAGAATTTAATGTTTCCTAGTACATTGTTTATAATCAAAAGTTATGAAGCTGGGTCAACCCTTCAGAAACTTTGAACAAGTTGATGCAAATTGTGAATTACTACCTAATATGGTTGACTAATGTTAATCTCTAAATAATGGATAAGAAACATAATCACTGACGATTAACCAATGTAAGCAATTGGGAATTTATTGGTTATTTTATGTGTATTTTAATAATAATAATATAGGTTAAGTTGAAATCTATAGTTTCTTTTTCATATAGTAAACATGTAGATGTAGTATTACACTGTATAGATGATTTGTTATGTGACAGACACTCTCCTAGGAGGCAACTCAAGCTTATGTGTAAAAATTAGGATGCTGGGTATCAGTTTAAAGACTGGTTTCACAGCATGTGTTAAAATTGGTGAGGAATCATAGACTTTAGTAATTTGGTTTAGAAATATAGTTTTTTGTTGGTGGCAGAACCTGAGACTTACTACTAGAGCCAATAATAATCTTTAATAAATTTGACAACAAACTACTATATTAAACTGACCATACTAATTATTTATTTTTTAATTATTTAACAATAACACATGTAATTAGTTATTGCAAAAATGAATGTTCGTTCATATATATATAAAATAACTTTTTCATGGTAAAAATTGGTTCTAAGATTGACCAATTCAAACAATTGATTGATCAATCCCCTCATTTTCTCTTTATCAAGAACATAACAATATTGATTCAAGGGATGTATTTCCTCACATTTTTTCTGAGTTTTTCTTCTCATGGGTGATACACACTTTCACATTGAAAAAAAGGAGAAATATGGATAAAGAGGGTTGACACACATTCTTGGAATGATCTCCATTAAAAAAAATGAGATAAAAGGTTTTTATATCAAATCATAAGGCAATGATTTGAATCTAAGAAACAATTAACTTGTACCAAAGGTTGGAATGACGGGAAAGAACTCATGATTCGAGTCATGTATACCTCATCATGATTCAACTCAAAGAAGTTGTGATCCGAAGCAGACTTAACTTTGATTCGAATCAAATGAGGGAGAGGAAAATCCCACTTTTCTTGATGCTTCATGATTTGAGTCATGCATACCTCATATGATTCAATTTAAAGAGGTTGTGATTTGAATCAGACTTAACTTTGATTTGAATCAAATGAGGCAGAGGCAAATCCCACCTTTCATAAGGCTTAATGATTCGATTCACACATGTGTATGATTCGAATCATATATCCCTACGACCTTGATTCAAGTGTTACAACTTGTGATTCAAGCAATACTCATTATTTTGATAGAAAACCAATTGCTATGTTAAAAAGGAGACACAAACATGGATACCTCAATTAGGTCAATGAGTTAAGAAGTTTCTCAATGGTACAAATGAATATGAATATATCATATTATTTCAAGTGAATTACAGCAACAAAGCTACAACAACAATGCAAATAAATTCACATAATGGAGAGGAATATAAGCATGCGATAAATCAAATGATGCATTATACACACAAATTGATAAACAATCAAAACTAAAAGTGATACTGACAATGACTATAATTTCACCCAGGTTGTTTAAATAATGCTTATATCTGATAAAGTTATGGTTGAACGCGTCAAGATAACTACATCCATTAAACCTCTAGTTATGAATCTCAATCAAAGTTCATCATACTCACAAATCTCTTCAATCTCCAAATTTGAAATAACAATTAGGTCAAATCATAATCAATATTTCAACAACCATCACTCTAATCACGGTGAAAGAAACAACCACTTACGAGGTTATTGAGGCTGCTATGGAGGTCCCTTTTGCTCTTAATGCTATATTTTCTTTAAAACTGGACATGATGCTAGCGTCTCCTATAATTGTCACTCAACACAGACATTGTAATCAAATTAGTGGCTCAATCCCATGCTTCATTCCAATCAAGCTAACTATTGATGTCAATGGTTGAATCCTGTGTAATCTACACAATCATGTCAAACATAGAACCAATGGTTGTATCATGCCTCTACCGATTTTTCTGTAAGTTAAATATTTTAACCTTAACTTGTCAAACCTCTTTGATTTGGACATCCTTCTATGGTCACTTCCTCTTTCCTCTTAAGATACTTAAGCCTTTACTACTATCGTCAATCTTCAATACTTTCACCTTTGAAAATTCCTTTGATCTTACAGCATGTGGACTTTGTCTAAAGTAATAGTACATTCCTCTCTAGAAAGAAAGTCGTCCTTGAAGTGCTTAAAAGGTTTAGGTAATGAGCTTAGCAAGAGTAAAGTCTTATCTTCATCATTAATATTCACCTTAATATTCTCCAGATCATCAATGATCTTATGAAATTATGTCAAATGCTCCATAATGTATTTGTTCTTCCGTTCGAAACGAGTAGAATATTGGTCATATATAATGATTTAATTTTTTCCCACATCAAAGTCACAATCTTTTCCCTAATTACTTCCTTTAGAACTTTATCCTTATTCATAAGATAATAGAATTTATGGACTTCTCCATAATCTTGGCCTTCTCTGCTTCTATTACACGTGAAAGTATTGATGTCTTACCCTTAAATTCTTCAATACACTTTTATGTTATGCTTTCTTGTATGTACTTTTCAAAATCCAAAATAGTTGTGTCAATTATCGATATCCTATTTACCAATGGTGCTCACTTGTAAACTAAATCCCTTTGCTCCACGGTGGGCGCCATTTACAGTGAAAACTCTAACAATAATAGTGAAAAAATTTATAAATTCAAACACAAAGATCTCGTTAAATTTAACCTTGATATTAAAATTTTCAAGAGAAAATATGTGTGATACAAAGAACAACGAAAACCAATATAAATGACCTGAAGAAAATAATCTACAATAGTGATAACAAATCCACATAAAGAAAGAGGAAGATAAAAGAGAAGAACGCAAAAAATAAATTGTTCACCCAATTTGATCAAATTGGTCTACTCTATGGGAGATAGCATCTCCATGATTCGTTATAATTCTAATAATTGTTATAAGAGACTACAAAAAAAGTTAGAAGAAAATAGGCACATAGGTTTCCAAGAACAAACTCTATTTTTCACTCCAAGTGTCTCTCAATCTCTCCAACTCTCTATATATGAATCATACAAGGCCAAAATGTTTAGAAGTATTTCACAATCCTCTTAGATACCACCAAATATTTTTCAAATTCTAAGAACACAACATTATAAATTTTTACCCTTGCCGCCTCAAAATATCTTTCAGACTACATTATGAATGTTGTTATAAAAAGAATGATAAAGACACATAGTTATAACTGTTAAAATGCAATAGAACCATAACAAACCAAAAACATGATGTTAGAATATTCAAAATATCTTATAATATTTTTATATTAATTTAGAGTATCTTACCGTGTCTCTTAGAGTCCGTTTGGTTGGAGGTAGATGGAGGGGAGGGGAGGGGAAGGGAGGGGATTTTCATAAAAATGGGTTAAATAAGTTTTTGGTCCCTATAAATATTGCAGTTTCATTTTTAGTCCCTCCCTACCTTTAGGCAACGGTTTTAGCTGGTTTTGGCAACAATTTTCTTGTAAAAATCGTTGCCTAAAGGCATGGAGGGACTAAAAATGAAAACTGGAATATTTATAGGGACCAAAAACTTATTTAACCCTTCATAAATATATGTGTTTGGTTCAATCTTTATAAGGTGGGGGGAGGGGAGCAAAATCCCTCGTAGACTCATTTTTTGCTCCCCCTCAAAGTGGGGGAATTTGGAGGGGAGGGGATATTCACTTATTAGAATTTTATTGTAATATCTAATTTATCCTCAATTATTTTTTTAATTTCAAAATTATCCTTATTGAATTATTAAAACTAGATTTTTTATTTGATGTTTCACGTTTCACAGTGTGCTGCTGCTATTTGCTTGCTCTTATTTCCGGTGAGTTTTTCTCTTTTATTTTGTTGAATTTTTCTTTTTGATTATAATTTATTTATTCATTCTCATAGATTAAGATATTAATATTGAAAAAGAGAGATGATCACATTTTAAAAGTTTACCGTTCCGTCAACAGCAGTACCGCCACCATTATTATTTGCATGTATAATTGGTGTTTGTTTGCTTTTTATTTGCATATCCAACCAGATGGCTCAACGGTCCCTCATGAAATTTCAAGTAGTTATAGATTCTACCCATATTTTAAGATAAAATTTGTTATTGATAAATTATATTCCCTACACAAAAATACTAAAATTAGTAGTCATAGATTTTATTGATAAAAGAATATTATATTGTGTTAGGATTGTGTTGGTGCAATAGATGGAACACATATACGTGTCAAAGTATCCGCAAAAGATGCTCCTAGATATCGCGGTAGAAAAGACTACCCGACACAAAATGTTTTAGCAGCGTGTACTTTTGATTTAAAATTTACTTATGTGCTCGCGGGATGGAAAGGTTCTGCCTCTGACTCGAGAATAATAAAGAATGCATTAACACGTGAAGATAAACTTAAAATTCCTCAAGGTAATACAAGAATAACCTAGACTTATAGTTATTTATATTATATATTTTAAACTATCACATTTATTATTTACCTTTACTTTTGGAAAATATTATCTTGTTGATGCTGGATTCATGTTGACAAGTGGATTAATTACACCTTATAGAGGAGTTCGGTATCACCTGAAAGAATATTCAGCTAGAAATCCACCACAAATTTCTAAAGAGTTGTTTAATCTTCGACATTCATCTTTACACACTGCAATTGAAAGAGCTTTTGGTGTATTGAAAAAAAGATTTGAGATTTTATCTAATTCAACAGAGCCAAATTATGGAGTCAAAGCTCAAAAATTAATCATTTTTGTATGTTGCATTCTTCACAATTATCTAATGAGTTTAGACCCGGATGAAGACCTTATAGCAGAAGTAGATACTGAACTTACAAATCAAAATGTATCTCATGACAATCATCAAGGTTCAAGAAGTGATAGAAATGAACTTGCTATGGGCGGGGTTATAAAAGATAGTGTAGCACATCAAATGTGGTTAAATTATCAAAATAATAACTTAACTTAAAGAGTTTGACTTGTATTTTATATTTATTACTTTTATGTTTGTTGTTCCTTGATGAAGCAGTACCAAATTTATTATGATATTGCGAAGTTTTCGTTAATTATATTTATTAATTTTGTTGTGTTATAATTGCTCATTTTTATAGTTTATGGCATCGAATAAGAAATTACCAATTAATAATGGTAATTCCGGAACGTTGACTTGGAATAGAGTCATGGATGATGCTCTTGTTGATGCTTTTATGCATGAATATGAAAAGGGGAACAAAGTCAACGGTACATTCACTACATCGGCATATAAAAATATTGCAGCTGAACTTCGTGCATTGTTTGGAAACAAAGTTGACAAGGTGGAGATTAAAACCCGTTGGAAAACTTTAAAAAAAATTTCACTGAATATTATGACATTTTTAAAGGTGGTATGAGCGGCTTTTCTTGGAACTCAACTACACAATTATGGGATGCCGAGTCAGAAGTATGAGATGCTTTAATTGAGGTAAATTTTGATGAACTTTTTGTATTTTAAAATATTTTATTAAAAAATAATTGTATAATTTTTATTAATCTTATATCTTTTATTTATCATACTTTTTCAGTCAAAACCAAAAGCATCAAATTGGAGAAATGTACCACTTCCAAATTATGAGAAGATGTTGATACTTTATGGACCTAACCGAGCTGATGGAGAGGAATCTGGAACTTTAAAAGAGACAAGAAAACAAAAGTCATCAGTCACCAAAGAAGACTTTGCTGAAACTATTCAAGATATTGATGACCATGTTGCTCGAAATGAGGTGAATTTGGAAAGCTTTGATGCTACTTCCGATTTTTCTGTACCTGAAACACAATCACCAGATCCTGTAAGTGGTAGTAAAAGGAAGAAAATGAAAGTAGTTAAAAACAAAGATACAAACAACGATATTACTGAACTCCAAGAATCAATTGTCTTGGTTGCAAATGCACTAATAGAAGGAAATGCGGCAATACGAGAAGGAAATGAAATAATGAAAGAGCGTCAGAAATATGAGCTGCCTCCAATTTCAGGGGAAAAAACATGGAATTTAATAAAGGAGTGTGGATGTGATGCAAAGTCATTGCCTCAGATATATTGCACTATCATGAAAGATTCTGACAAACTTATTAGGATGATTCTCCAGTGTCCACTTGAAGCACGCAAAGCAGTGATAATGCAAATGGTCTTTGGCTCATCTGATTGATGATCTTATAATAGCCTTACGATTTTTATGAATATTTTATTTACAATTTAATATGTTTCTGAATAATTTGTTTAAATTTAATATGTTTCTAGATATTTTGTTTAAATTTGTGTGGTTGATAAATTATCAAGTTTTTATTTGGTGAAATTTACTCAAATATTTTTATTTAGAATTATTTTTACTAAGTACAAATGAAAATATTTATAAGGATAAAAATGTAATTTAATTTTAAATTCCATCCCCTCCCCTTCTGAACCAAACATATATGTTGTTAAAAACCCCTCCCCTCCCCTTCCCTCCTCTTAGTTGAACCAAACATATATTTATTTAAATTCCCTTCCCTCCCTTCCCCTCCCCTCTCCTCAGTTGAACCCCTTAGTATCTCACATGAAATTAGTAGATATTTAAATTTTCTAACACACGGTCCATCAATGAACTGATCGGCTATCTAAAACGACCATGTTCGATTCTCGTGAATCACCTAAACCAAACCCGATGCTCGAGGATCGTCTGCTGCCCATACCCGACTGCCGCCTCCACCGGTCGGACTTTGGGGGGACCAATGTCGCATTGTGGACCATCGGCGCTAGCTACTGTGACTTTGTCGCTGCTACCGGAGTTCTCACGTCCTTCGTCGACCTTTCTGATGCTTTTTTGCTTTCTGCAACTTTGATTTCTGATAGTCTCAAAATACGAATTTGAGAGTTTTGTAAGATCCTTGAGTAGAACAAAGGATCAAATAAGGAACCAATAGAGTCAAGTAAAGACAATTGTGAAATGGAAGCTTGAAGTAGAACTTTGGGTCTAGCAAGACATTTGGTCAAGATCAAGTGAAAAACTTGTGAATTCAGTTGTTTTAAGTATTTTGTTACAACAAAAGAGACATCCAAATTAGACCTATATTGGATTAAGCATTAATTGACTTGAAGTGTTTAGTGTTGTCGTGATTACCCGTTGTAACAAAAACTTTATATCTTAATTCGCCAACTAGTGGAAGACCAAAAAATTTTAAGTGGTTTCGCCATTGAAGACTAGACTAAGTGTAAAGCGATGAAGAACACATTGAATCAGTATAAATTTACACATACATGCATTGACATAAATCTCGACCCATATTATCACCTCAGATGGACCAGAGCCTAAGCCTAGGAGCTCTACTTTTCTTACTCTCCAACATCTGTTTGGATGTATGCATTCAAAAAAAACATTATCATCAAACTTGTGCAGCATTCTAAACCTATACCTTCCGGTGAACATGGGTTCATGTGTTCATAATAATAGTACGATGAAGCAACAAATGCACGACACATTAGGATTCAGAACCTATCTAGATTCTTCACAATCTACCTATATGGACGGTTTACATCATAATTTGAAAGCCCAATAATATTAGCTAGCACCAAAACACGTATAACTTGAACTATATTGATATTGAATACAGCTCACAAACACAAAATGATTATGAAAACCAACAGCAAACAATGGAGTCAAATCACACGAACTTTAGCTACAAAATTTAGAGATCTCTCAGTTCTTTTGTCTAATCTCTTAGCTATAATGTTTTCTGTCGCTTATGATTGAGACTTTTATGCATATATGTAATCTTCCTCTTACAACAAACCACATTACCGACAAAAACAAAAGGTAATATTTCGAATCACAAAATGTGACATGTGTTTTTTGTTCCAAGTCTCCAACTAGAATCGACCAAAAAGTGCACAACATGAATGGGAACAAGAGAGACCCAGGTGGTGTGTCAATACACCTTGTTTTGTCTCTCGTCTACAATAAGATATGAATAGTTGAAAACCAATTCGGCCTGCAGATTAATTTGCTTTTTTTGTGCCAAACACTATAATGGTTTACACATTATAGCATACTACAAAAGAAAAGGGGGCATACTATATATAGGTCCAAAATTGGATCAACTTTTAGTTACTATAATTTTCTGAAATAAATTAACTAATGATTAATTCTTCATTTGTGAATAGACCCTTATATTCAAAAACACTTGAATGAAATGATAAAAATCTCTTCCAGTTTAATCAGAGTTCTCGAGCCTAAATTCAACCGTGTTAAATTTTATGAAGGAGGGTTTTACCTCCTATTGTGGTATTCTCTTACTCAATAGATTAATCTATACAACTGCATACAGAGGATTCTCAATTTATAAAAAAAACATAAAAATTATGGATATGCATAGAAAATCTTTTATCAGAATCAGTTACGATGGTTCGATTGTGGGGGCATATCAACATATTAATGCTTTGATTGAAGTTAGTATAATGATTGGACCAATATATGTTTTACGCAAAAAATATTCGCTAAACAGGTCAACTATTATTAAATTTGTATTTACATATTAAAAATATTATTATGGCGTCCTAGTTATGCTGTCGACAATACCAAATTCGAAAGTAAAGTTCCCCGATTATAATACTTAAATTGTAGCCTCAAAGTAATGCTATAAACTTTGTTCCTACTATATAATAGTAGTAATCAAATATTGTTTTTCACTTCTCCATAGGATTATTTCTCCGATTAGAAGAAAAACATATTTAAAAGAATTTTTTTTAGTTCACATTTTTTTCGAAAATCTAAATCTGAGTAGCAAACCACTTCAAGAAATTATAGTATAATTTTGGTGTTGTGTAAGTACTAAAGGACTTTCTCTATAACTTTTTCACTAAATCATTTAGAAGTTAGATTGATATAGACCCAACATTCTATTATTAAATATGATTTGTCATGATTCAATTCGATATAAATGAGAATCCTAATTCGCAATCACCGTATATATAGGCTATGATCCTCAATATCCTAGACATAATCATATTATTTGTTCTCTCTATTTGAAGAGCGTTCAAGATATTAAAAGTATCAGTTAAAAAAAAACCCACAAGCCAAAGTTGTTTTTTTATAAAGAATCGAACCCATAACTTTTAAACAACATCTTAAGTTTTTACCACTAGGTCAATGTACATCTATGACAAATAATTTTTATTATTTCTAGTAATATTAAATGATTCTGAATTTAAAATATAAAATATAAAATTTGTATCAATAGATCTCGAACCTAAGTCTGGTAGTAAATGAAAATCACTTTACAACTAGAGAAATCAATTTTTATGGTTAATATTCTTAATGATAAATATTTAACTTAATAATTTAAAACAAACATTTATTTATTTTAAATAACACACAAATAAATATTTACTAATTTTAAATAATACATAAATTTAAAAATAAAATTAATAAAATGTAGATCCTCAATATATTTAAAGAAATAGATATAAATTAAATGATATTTAATTGAAATTAAATAACATACAAATAAATATTTACTTATTTCAAACTAATTCAAATTAAATCATAATTAATTAATTCAATAGTAATTTAATTAATTGTAAAATATTTAATTAATTTAAATTAAATAATCAATTAATTTTTAAAATTATTTAGTTAATTCGAAATAAATAGAAATCAATTTTTTTAATAGTAATTCAATTAAATATTAATTTATTTATTTCTAATTGATTAATTATATTTAAGATTTACATTTTATTAATTTTATTTTTAAATTTATGTATTATTTGAAATCAGTAAATATTTATTTGTATGTTATATGAAATAAATAAATGTTTGTTTTGAATTATTAAGTTAATTATTCATCATTAGTATTAATGTTAACAATAGAAATTATTTATTTGTATAGTTGTAAAGTGATTATCATTTAACCTAAACGGATTTGGGTTCAAGACTTCATTGCTATAAATTTTGTACTTTATGTTTTAAATTTATAATTATTTAATATTACCATAAATCATGAGAATTATTTATCTTGAATGTACATTTAATATTTTGTTTGGATGTCTTCGGTTCAATTCCTTTTAAGAAACAATTCTAGTTTTTTTATATTATTAATTCATAATTATTTAAAAATAAAATTAAAAATCTATTTAGTATTTAAAAATAAAAAATAAAATTCAACGGGGCAGTTTAGTCACTGTTTAAAAGTAGGAAAAAGAAACAGGTTTGAAAAAAATATTAACAGAAGGACTAATATAGTCCAGTTAAATTTTATAAGGGATAAAATCGGACCCTTTATTTTGTAAGGAATTAAAATAATTTGTGTAATTTTTGTGAAGGACTAAAATGAGTCCTCACTCTCTAATTTATATGTCTAATTTATATGATCATAGTTATATCTACGTGACTTTGTGTGACTGAATGTGATTAAAAACTTTTGGTGTTTTAATGTTGTTAATATTTAACAATTTTATTTTAAAAATTTTGGTATTTTTAATGTTGTTATTATTTAACAATTTTATTTGAAAACTTTTGGTATATGTTTAGACGTACATCAAGCTCCCAAATCCTTCTATAAATTTTGAATCAGATCTATGGCTTCACTATAGTGTAATTACTCATGTGTCGCACATTATACAAATATTCATTTAGATCGAAACCATAGAAAGAAATGAATAATTACATATATGAGAATACATTGAGTTATAAGTATCATTTAAGAGGAAATTTGTGTCATATAAAAGTTAGAAACATTGTCTATATTTCTTATGAATACAATAAAGGTAAACAAAGTTGTTTTAACAATCATATTATTACTTAAATTTGATTATTTAGTTTAGGTCAACATAATCTCACCCCTAATAAACTCCCATCAATTTTACAATTCAAGTATACAAAACAAAATATACTTCCTTATACTCCCTTCTTCTTCAATATATTGAATGCAACAACAAACATGAGAGATATCCAAGTATCATGCAAAATTTTAGTTTCTAAAAAAATTTTGATCATTGGATCTAGTGTAAATTATATAACCCTTTGTTAAAGTCTTTGACGGATGTGTGACCTAAAGGTAATTCACATTTTGATATATTTTTCTTTTAGTTGGAGGAGGGATATCAT
This sequence comes from Vicia villosa, assembly GCF_029867415.1. Taxonomy (NCBI): domain Eukaryota; kingdom Viridiplantae; phylum Streptophyta; class Magnoliopsida; order Fabales; family Fabaceae; genus Vicia; species Vicia villosa. The sequence continues at coordinate 160,322 of NW_026705156.1, read as the reverse complement.
TGAAGAATAAAAACAATTTTATTACAACTCTCTGGCCGGTGCTTCTTGGCTTGAAGCGCAACTTAATCTGTTGTTCGTTGGGCCCATCGGTCCTATATTAATTAGATATTTAGAATAATTTTCCCCCTTAGTAGCGGTAGTGGAGTATGTCTTTCCTATTATTTGATTTTATTTCTTAGTTCTAACATTATCTTATTTATACACGACAACATGATATGTGTAGTATTAAATCCACTCAAGTCCACCCTAATTTTAAATAGGGGGTGATAAACGTACATGGCCGTCAAATTTAGTATCATCCCTCAAAAACTTGTAAAATTTACGGGAGATTTATTTAAAGTCATAGCAGAATTTTACATGAATTTGGTCCAACATAAAATTTATGTACACCTAATAGGATTCAATCTAAAATTTTAAAAGGAGTACATTTTTATAATTTAAGTCTACGCCACTAAACCAATCTTGGGGTTACAAAGTATAGGGCTTAAAAAAATCATATGTTAAATATTTTGATTATTGAACTCATACTTTGTTCTATTTCACTTTTTAATATAGTGGCATATGTTAAATATTTTGATGATTGAATCTATACCTATTCTATCACTTTTTGATAGTGGTTAATTGTATGTTTTATTTAGGGAATATTATTTAGTATAACGGGTCCTTGGCTTATAAAACAAGGGAACTAAAGAGTAAAAGAAAGGTCTATTTGTGTTGTCATTTTTCCAGTAAATAGGACACATGGGATGGGAAAGGAGAAGACAAGAGTGGAGAAACCAGACTAGAAAGCCAAAGCCAATCAATTTTATTTTGGCTTCACATAGCATGCTTGACTCAAAAGTTATTTTCACATGAACATATATGCGAGTCTATGCACTTTTAACCCTACATGAAAAAATATGTTTTCTTTTTGGAGGAGTAGGGTCTTATAATTGAGATAAAGTGCACACTCATGGTTGTTTTTGTCGTGTATCAATATGCGTATTGTTTGGTAATTTGAAGTTTAAATTATCATCCAAAATATATAAACTAATCATTAGATGATGGTGGATTGCTATGTTGTCGTACGGAAACAATTGCTTATTCTCTCAATCATAGAAAACAATTGCTCATCATCAATTAATATAAAAAAAAGGATACCAAATTATTCAAATAATTTTTATTGTTGTGGTAGCCTTACATCCACATAACAAAAAATTAGAATTAAGTAAGCAGGGCAATATATGAGACATTATTGCATTGGTTGTGTAAGATTCCAAACAGATTGGTTGCACTATTTCAATTAAACTAATCGACAATAGATTCTTGAAAAGGTGGAGTCGTGACCATGAAGTCAAGAGTGGACCATAAAAAGAATTAGATTGAGAAGTTATAATGGTATTGTGTTCCAGGCGATTTTGAAGACTAATGAATAAAGACTCAATCACGGGATTCAATACTAAAATATAGACAAGTAGAAATCTCACCCAAGTATGAAGTATGTGATCCTGAGTTCCGTCTACGACCTATCATCCACCGTCAGATTCAATCGAACAATGATCTGCACAGCATATGTTGAGTTGAACGGAACAGTTGTAATTTTTAACCGCTCACTCTATATAAATTTTATATCAGTCAATTGCATATATCTTTTCACTTTAACTAAGAGTGTGTTTGGATGAGGTGATTGGGAATTTTTAAGAAATTTAAATTATAAGCAATTCAAATGATTTAATTGAAATCCATTCAATTTTAAATTATTTTGTTTGAATGGAGTATTAAAAGGATTCATTGTTAAATTTTTGGGTTCATATTCATAAATTTTAAAAATTTTGGGCCAAATTTAAAATATGAAAAGTATGGACCAATTTGCAATTTTTGCAAATTTCAAAAGACCAATTTTTAAAATTTGAAAATTATTAGAACTTATTTGCAAATTTTTGGAATAAATTTGTAATTTTCATAAAATATAAGTACTATCTTGTAAAATTTGAAAAACTAATAATAAACAATTTAACATTCAAATTATGGAGCAATATCAAATTATTTACTTTTTGGTTGTCATTTAAAATTTCTTAAATTTAACTTAAATAAAATACTTTATAAATTTACATCACTGACTTTGGCGTTAAAGTGTTAACCTTACATCCACCATGTTCTACCATATCAAAAACATCCTTCATTGCATCAAAAGATCTCGCCATGATCTTGCTCCCTATTCCTGATTTCATAACAGAACAATATGAATTTAAGACGCTTACAACATTTTTATTAAAATAATCTTAGGGTTAATAATTTTTTAAAGGCACCATGTAGAAAAACACAAATCTCCTCCATTTTATTTGAAGATTACCTCACTATAACCATTTAGTAAAATTAACCAGCAAAAATGATGATTTGGCATTACCATGTCTTTTTTTTTAATTTTTAATTTTTTTAAAGTTATGTGATTGCAACTTGGCTTTCAATTTTTTTTATTTTGATTTTTTTAAAACATTGAGAGATTACTGCATAAAATGATGTTGCAAATTTCAACAAAGAACAAATAGAAATGTTACATAAAATAATGCAACAAACACTAATACTTCTTCTTTCATTGTTATTCTTGTCCAAAAGGTAAATTTTCTATTGCCTTTCATGTTAATCACTAGAAACCAAACCATTAAATTGTTGATTATGGCACATCGAATCACATAACTAGGGACATAATGTATTTACTATTTACCAGATACATTCTTTATCATGACGAATCTTTTGTGCAGATGGTTCTACCTTCAAAGTGGTTGGTGAAGGTTTAGAGATTATCTCCAAAGATATTACTTTTGATTCAATTTAACATGTTCCAAAATTAAATTGATGCTTGCTATTTATCTATAAATTAACCGAAAATTTGGGATGTATTGCTAAGTTTTTACTATATTTGGGTGAATTTTAGGATATGAATTTGGAGAACATGATCGACGATGCTTTGAATAATGCAGAACTTTACTACTTTAGAGTTGAAGAACAAAATAAGAGATCATACATGGTTTCCCTTATGTGTGCATCAAAGAGTGAGAATGATGTAATGTTATGGCATTATCGCCTAGGAAACCCAAATTTTATATATTTGAAAAATATGTTTCCATCAATCCTTAATAAAGATTATGGTTTTTTCTAATGTAAAGTGTGTGAACTAGCCAAACACACCAAATCTCATTATTCCATACAACCTAATAAGTCATTTACACCTTTCACCCTTATTCATAGTAATGTATGGGGATCTTCACGAGTGAGCAATATTATCGGGTCAAGGTAGTTTGTCACATTTATTAATGACCATACAAGAGTCAGTTGGGTGTTTCTTATGATATAAAAAGTCAGAGGTATAAAGTATATTTGAGAACTTACATAAAATGGTTCAAACTCAATTTCAAAGGCAACATTCAAATTTTAATAACTATTAATGGGGGGAGTACTTCCACCATACCCTTAGTACATACCTTGCCAAAAATGGAATCATACACCAAGCTTTATGTCCATATTCTATCCAGAAAAATGGAACAACATAGAGAATAAATACAATTTCAAAGACACCTATTAGAAGTCACTCGAACTCTCATGTTGTCCATTAATGTACCTAGCCATTTTGGAGAGATGCAATTATTTTTTCATTATCGATAATAAACCGTCCAAAACATTCAACCTAAACACACCTCACAAAATACTCTTGTTCTTTTATCCTTCGACCAAAACTTCCCACAAATCTCCTACCAAATATTTTTGGAAGTATTGCATTTTTACATGATCAAAAGCCAAATTACAACAAGCCAAATTTGATTTTTAAGTTGAGATTTTCATTACTTTTATCATTATTTTTTAAAATTTTAAAAATTCATATTTAATTCTTGTCATTTTAAAAAATTCTAAAATTTAACAAATAAATATTTTACAGTATTCTAAATATGTATAAAAAAATTATTCAAAAATTTAAAAATTAAAGGGTAATTAAACAGTTTTTAAAATTTTAAAAAATAGCAGGGACTAAAAATGCATGAAAAAAAATTAGAAGGACCATTCATTGAAGAAAAATTTTTTAGGGACTAAAATTAAATGTTTGTTTATTTATAGGGACGAAAAACTTATTTAACCCAATGCTATTTCCCTTAGTAAAAACCAATCTATCACGCTATAAATTTCACATTTTATGAAGGCAATACCTTTTATTCCAAGGATGACATTTAGGAGAGGAAGGGACAATTGATGAATATCAACCTTAGGAAATTACTATACCAAATACGTCCCAGGATCTATTCCGAAATATATCTTAAAAACTGTACCAGAATCTATCCCGCAAGAATTTGTCCCAAAATGTGTCTCAACGGTAACTGGCTCAACCACTAAAATTTTAGAATATGCCCAAATAGTACTTGAACCTGAAATAGACCAACAAGTAGCCACTCTTGAGTTTACCAAGCCAACAAACGAAGGAAAATAACTATATGTATACACAAGGAAGAAAAACAAGCATCAAACTCTTAAGAAAGTATAAACATGCACTCTTCCATAGTAGACCCAATGTTTTTTCCATGATTCATATTTTAAACCTACTCACAAAAATTACCATGCATTAACTCATCTTCTAATTTATTGGATAATGACACTTATGACCAAAACTTAAAATTATATATTTCCATAAGAATGGGAGTAGGGTCTTATACCAATTGAAAACCATGTTTCTAGTGAAAAATTGTCGCAAAATGCAAGAATTTCAACAACTCAATGGACAACAACCACATTCCTTAAATCTTCCATGAAGTTATCCTAGTTCCAAAGTGGATGGTTGCAATTGTCGAAGAAATCAAGGCACTAAAGAAGAATGGTAAATGAAATACATGTCACCTACTAGAGGGAAAGAAGTGAGTTGGATGAAAATGGATATTCTTAGTGAAGTATAGTGTTGAAGGGATTGTGAACAAATATACAGCCCAATTTGTGGAAAAAGGATTTACCCAGTCCCATTAGGTGGACTATGAAGAGACCTTTGTGCATGTATCAAAATTAAACTCAATTTGTGTTCTCTTTCCCTTGGGAGTAAATTTGAATTGGCCACTTCACCAGCTAGATATGAAAAATGCTTTCTTAAATGGTAAACTCAGAGAAGATGTTTACAAGAGAATACCACCTGGACTTGAGACCTCAGAAAACTAAGGCAATGTATGTAAGCTCAAAAAATCACTATATGGACTTGGTTTAATAGGATTACATGAGTGGTTAAGATGCATTATTTCTCTCAATGCCAAATAGACCATACAATATTCTTAAAGCATTCAGAGGCAGGGTAACCATATTTATTATATACGTAGCCAACATTATTACTATAGGTGATGACTATACAAGAACTGGGGGGCTAAAACTGTTACTAAATAAGGAATTTAAAGTCAAAGACGCTAGTCAGTCATGATTTTTTTGAATGGAAGTGGCACAATCAAATTTTGGAATTTATTTCTCTCAAAGGAAATATACTCTTGATTTACTTCAAGAAACGAGGATGTTAGGATGTCGGTCAACAGACACTCTAGAATCTAATGTGAAAATAGAAAAGGAAAAGAGAGTCCACCAAGTGATAAAGAGATGTATCAAAGGTTGGTTAGGATACTTATCTACCTAACCCATACACGACCAAATATTTGCTTCTCTGTCAGCATGGTTAGCCGATACATGAACGCCTCCAAAGAGGCTCACATGAAAGCAGTTAACCGTATTATGTAATATCTCAAAAAGGCACTAGGAAAGGAGTTGCATTTCAAAAAGGACACAATAAGAAATATTTACAAATGCAAATTGGTTTGGCTCAGTAACTAACAGAAGACCAACCAATGGGTATTGCTCATTTGCATGAGGCAACTTAATGACAAGGAGAAGCAAGGAAACAATTTATGATTGTAAGAAGCAATGCTTAAGTGGAATTTAGGTCAATGGCTCATGTGATTTACAAAGGTATGTGGCTTTAAAGGATGCTTGTAGAACTACAAGTTCATGTTTACGATGAAGTAAGTTGCCTTATGTATTGCCAAATATCATGTGCGACGCAAAAGGACAAACCGTGTAGAAATTTATAGATATTTCATCAAGGAGGAGGTTAACAATAAATTAATTTCTCTTTAGCACACACCCTCAAGTCATCAAACAACTTATATCTTAACTTAACAAAGACACTTCCTAGAACCAACTACGAAAACTTAATATTCAAATTAGGTATGATAGACATCTATGACCCAACATGAAAAAGAGTGTTGGTTGTTGATCTGCAGCCAATAAGAAGACACATCAATATAAAATTTTATTATCGTATTATATGAATACATTTATTTTTATTCACACAACCATATAGAATATTTCATTTTTTTTAAATTGAAATTAATTTGAGTTAATTAGAATTTAATTAGTTTTTTTAGTTAGTTATCACTAGAACTGATAAAACAGGTTATGCCTGCCCTTTTATTCCTTCATTTTAGATGGACTGAACTAAGATTTATAGCACTCAAAGCTACCACTTGTGATAATTAAAAAATATATAATTAAAATTATAAAAACAATTAAAACCCAAACCATACACAAAGGTTATAATTATTAAAAAAAAAAAGTTCAAATATTTATTTTCAATTAAGTGCTTCTTAACATCACCACAAAGACACTATATAACCTGTCCCCAAACCATACACAAGACCAGGTGCAAACCAAAGAAAGAAACCTCAAAACCCAAGTATGGCCTACATCACCAAGCTTGACGTTGGCACCACCATGACCTCAGTAAATTGCCAGAAACAAGTTCGTTCATGGAGGCTTCTTCGTTCACTCATTCAACTACTAATCCCCACTTGCAACTGCACCTTAGTAGAACAAGAACAAGAACAAAACTACAACAACAATTCAATAAACCGTCACAAAAAATATCCATCATCATCACATTCACTCATTCCCTCTACAACAATCACCGGCACAATCTTCGGATACCGTAAAGGAAAAGTAAGTTTTTGCATCCAATCCAACCCCAACTCCACCAACCCAATTCTCCTCCTAGAACTAGCTATCCCAACAAGTGTTTTAGCAAAGGAAATGAGAGGAGGAACTCTAAGAATTGTGCTAGAAAGTGTCACTTCAGGCTCTTGCAGTAACAGTAACAATCTGTTTTCAACTCCTCTTTGGATTATGTACTGTAATGGACGAAAAGTTGGGTATGCTGTTAAGCGTAAGCCTTCGAGAAGTGACATCGAAGCGTTGAGTTTGATGCGTTGCGTTTCTGTGGGTACTGGTGTGATAAACGGAAAGGAGGGTTGTAAAGAAGATGATCAGCTTATGTTTCTTAGAGCTAACTTTCAAAGGGTTAGTGGTTCATCTAAAAATGATTGTGAATCTTTTCATTTGATTGATCCTGAAGGAAGCATTGGCCAAGAACTTAGTATTTTCTTTTTTCAATCAAGGTGAAGAAATCATGGCTAGTACTTGTTTTTCTTTTTGTAAGTAGATAAGCTTCAATCATTCAACATGATTAATTTTGTATACCTTTTTGAGCTGTGCCAAGCTATTGTGGTTAACCATAGCAGTGGCATTGCTTTATAGTACTTGTTTAATAAGTTTAGTTTATTGTTGTTTTTGAAAATTAATTCCATGTGAATTTTACTTTTTTTTTGGTTATGTACCTATTTTCCATGGATGCCATCTCCAGTCAAATATACTTCAATTCATCTTTGATAACTATTGCCAAAAGATTAATATTGATTGCTCAGTGTTCTCATTGACGAATGGTTTCTCGAACCAAAACGAAGAAACCCAAAAAGACTTGAGCCCCGATGAACCGAACCATCCACCAGAACCAAACTCACTGTCACACCGCCGACAGCGACTCAATCTCTTAACTGATTTCTCTTTCTTTCTTTTTTTTTTCTTTTTTTTTTTGCAATGTCAAAACATGTTTTATTTCTATTCATCACTTAAGATTTAGGATATACTTCAAGATACTTTAAGAAAACACCTTGGTTAATCTTTCCCATGTGTCTTTCCAAGAGTATGGTCATACTGGCTGTCTTATTTCCGGAGCTTCTCAATCCACTTCTAAAATCCTGAATTTATGGTAAGCATCTCTCTAGTAGTACAGTTTAGCATTCTAAAGTATATTGGAGGCGAATTGAAAACTCCATATTTTTTATCGGAAGTTTATTACTTCTTTCATTCTCTTACACATATCAATGCAACGAATAAATTTTAGTAGGCTTTAGATTGTCTTAAAGAAACAGCCATGGCACGAGTTATTTCAGACTCCTCATGTTGCATGAATTTCTATGTAGAATGATCCTCTAGTCTTATTTGAATAGACCACATGTAATAATGACTTTGAATATCAACCAAACTTCTAAGTTTCATTTGAGTGTGTATGCATAAAAAATGGTACACAACCTATACTGTTGCATTCTTCAACTTCAGTTTTCCTGCAATGTGTACCAGATGCCTCAAATATGCTATTAATCCAGGTAAAATTTGAATCACAAGAAGTGAAGACAAAACCAGGTGAAAGCCAATCCAAACAATCCCAGAGTGTATATGTTTTGTTTTCTGGGGGAGTTACCTGCCAAACAAACAGCCATTTTGTTAAAAATATCATAAATATATCCGCAACCGCAAATATATGCTTCTTACCAAATTGAAGATAGTTCTTCCTAATGTTCCATTCAAAATCCCAGTGCTCCCTATCATTCTTTATAGTCCAATAACACCAACCAAACGACACTGCATTATACACATCTAACTGCGCCTTTCCAAACTCCAGATAATCTGTTTGGGATCCGCTCACCACATTCCACTCATTCACCCACTCTCCTGAAACCACGATTATCGATTTGAGGTTAAAAGTTGTGAATCATCTAATGCATTTAACAACTATTATGAAGTTGATTGAGATTTAAAATTGTGAAGCGTCTAGTGCAACTTCAGGCAAACAGAAAGGAGAATTGTCGTACCTATAAAAACGAGTGGGCCGTTTGAATTGTTGAAGGCCTGCAACATATCTTCCCTACTTTTGTATATGTATTGTATATTATCCCGGGCACTCATATTAACAAAGAATGCGTCAAAAAGATTGTAGAAATGCAAATCCAAAACTAAATTGGTAGATCCTATGTTGGCTTCATAAAGCTCCAAAGGATCTGCGTTGCCGATTCTCTGGCACATTATCGCATAAGCCGACGACGAGTATTTCCGAACAATTTGATAGCCTTGCTTGTAGTAGGAAAGTAAAATATCTAAGGAAACTGTGCCAGCAGATGGTTCATTCAAAAGTTCAATTCCAAGCAAGGCAGGATGCTTCGCATATCTGCAAATGAGAAAGTCTATTCAGTAAAGGTCGATTCATAGGTTTGCGAAGCATATATGAATCTATATTCAGTAAAGGTCAACATATTTACTGATTCTATATTCTAACACGAGTTATGTTCAATGGATGAAATAGTTAAAAGGAAACAACTTTACCGAGAAATTAAAAACTCAATAACATGTAACGACTTTGAAATGTAATCGGGAGAAGTTGGCCATCCTGTAAATCCATCTCTGCTTGCACTATGTTCCATCCCATTTTGTGAACCAGGAGCAGCATGAAGGTCAATTATGCATTTTATATCATATTCTCTGAAACATAATATTTAGGCATACTGTTACGGAAAAACGAAGTTTCAATTGCGACAAAAACAATGAAGATACACAAGGAGAAATTAAGACCTACTGTGCCCATGAAAATGCATTATCTAGAGCTTCAAGACTTCCTCCAATAAATGGACTTGGAGGATCAGGATCAAAAGCAATCCACCACCCAACAGGTATCCTCACTGTATTTATTCCATGTTCATATAGAAATTTGAAATCCTCTATTGTAATGAAGCTATTTCTATGTCTCTGCAGTTACAGAAAGCTCAACAATTAAATAGTAAACAAAATAACATTGTGTATGGCTCTCACTGAGAGAAAATATATTGCATAATTATATAGAGAAATATTTACAATATAAAATTTTACCCTAAGAACATCCTCTGCGCTATCATGTCCATAGCCATTTGCTAGCTGATAATCTCCATGAAGGTTATTTGATACAATGGTCATTTCAAATGTGGCTGAGTTATCATCCCATCCCGGTGCGCCAGGATAGTTTGCTGTGAGCTGGTTTCCAGTTGTAACCTATAAAGATAATGGCATAAGCATACGGTTTGCCATACTAAAGCAGCTTCTTATGACATCTTACAAATTCTTAAGAGAATGTTAAATGATTTGTAGAGAGACCAACATGGTGGAAAACACAATTACTATACTTTTTCATTTTATTCTTGTTATGACAAGAATTCGGCACAAAAACATCATCACATTTTTTATAGACCTAATCGAATTTCAAGTTAGTAGAAAGCAAAAGGACAAATACCTGCAGATAGGGCCCGTTCTTTATCTTGATGTGAATCCTATTTTTCTCATTACGCTGAACTTCAAATGTCTCTGATGTTGAAGGCGATTTTGCTGTTGCAGAGACAATGCAGCCTCCTCCATCACATGTAAGAAACTGGCCTTGTACGGTACGGAATTGAAATTCAGATTGTGACACTCTCCACAACTGCATCAGAAAAAATATATAATCTTTTTATAAAACTTCAAGTTCTTTATGCATCACTCTAACAACTTCAAATTAGAATGATATTCAAGTTCACAATCAAAAAGGATTATGCAACCATTCCTTCAAAGCGTAATTAGAATTGTTGCATAATATAATGCTGAAGAGAAAATGAAAACGAGACAATAGACATCTTACCCTGAATGTTTCCCATGAAGACGGAACATCCCTATCAACTGTCACATTCATTCCTCCCCCATTGTCTGCAGATACATATTTCTGTAATGTCACCGACTTAAACTGCACCTCAGTCCCATCCTACAATTTTTACATATCATCAACACACCGATCATCCAAATAAGTCATTTTACTCTCTCAATGTATGAGGCACATTCAAAACATCCTTGAATGTGTCTTCTGTTAGTAATTTTGTGAGCCAGAACGGCTAACAGAAGACACATACGAGGATCAAATTAACCAACGAAAGACACATTCAAAGATCAAACTGAGTAACAAAGAGAACATGAAGCTGTGCTTTTGTAATTTTGATACATTCAAGTTCTAGAGTAGAGGATCAATATTGCTATTTACTCAAATGAGGAAACAAAAGTAAGGTAACTCACAAGCATGTCTCCATTGGCAATGCCATCAAACAACGAAGGCTTGATCCAGCCTTCAATAACTAACCACCCTCCTAAGTTCACTCCTCTAACTTTAGAATCTCCAAGTAACCCCTCCACTTGGAATAAACAAGAACAATCAATTCAATACAAGAAACAAGAAATTGGGATTGTAATGAAAACTTTGAAGTTAACAGAATTTACAGTACCTGAATATCCTCTAGAAGTGATGAGAAAACAACAGAGTAAGAATGTGCATGACCATTTGGTAAAAGCAAGTTCCATCAAGAATGCGGGCTTCAAAAGCACCCAGAAAGCAAAAATGCATAATCCATCTTTGCAATTCTTTCCTTATCAGTCAGGTAATACTCTAGGTAGTTGTGCTTGGGAATTGGTTCACTCAATTCATCAGTTACTGTTTCGGTTATGTTTATGTTGAAAACCGCAGCCAATGAGGATGGAAGAGAAAAGAACCTTGAAGAGTATAAGATAAGCATAAAGTGTCTCAAAAGGGAAATTTTACTTCTGGGTTATGAAAAAATGTTGAATATTTTAATTAATAAGAAATACTTATTTTAAAAAATTAAATATATTTGTAGTATTCCTATATATTAATCGTTTCACTTTGATCACTCAAAAAAATTTTAAAACATACCTTTAAGACTCAAGCACTCTTTCACTAGACCAACCTTCTTGGGTAGGTGGCTTTTTTTTTCAATGTTTCTTTTCAGGGTGAATTTAATTGGATGAACAATATATATTCAATATGGTAATTTCAATATCATCTTCAAAGACAAATTCACCAAAAGCAGCGTCCATGTCATCCACATCAGTAAAAACTTGAGCTAGACATTTGTGTGATTGTCATAGTTGTATGATTTCATATCAATGCAAGAAATGACTCAATAAAAGAAGACTTTTTTGGAGATGTCTATTTTAAATGAGTGATAACATATGTGATTTGTTCATATGGGAGCTAAAGCTGAAAATAAAATGGGACCAATATGAATGAGTTAGAAGTTGTTTGTTATTTGAAGGAGTTATACGAAGATTCAATTAGAAGAACAAGAATAGCTCCAAAATAAAAGAAGAATAAAAATTTGAAGAACAAACTGAAATTTTTTTGAAGGAATAAAAGTAAAATGGTCAATATTTAGGGCGACTAAAACATATTTAAGCCTTATTTTTATATATAAGAATTTAATTGAGACATTTAATAGTTGATTTATTTGAAATATTAGATTTTTTACATTAACTACATTTAATATAATACATTTGAATGGTTTTGAAGCATTGATGGTATTAAAAAGTTTATCCACATTAAAAAATTTATCCATATTGTGTGTCAATATGCTCAAGAGTTTGTGTATCAATTATGCGTTGATCAATAATTAGATTCAAATCAAAAATCAAATCAAGTAATATCTCAAATTTGCTAAACACAAAAAAGGGAAACTAAAATTGCGATGTCAGTAACAATGTTATCCTCTCTTTTTTTTATATGATTTTTGTAGTATTTTTTGATTTGTTGTAATTTGATTTATTGATTTGATTAAATTTTGGTTGTATTTTGATCATTTGTTGTAAATTGTACCTTGTGTCTCTCCTTACATTCAATAAATTATATTTGACCCATTTCAATGTGTTTTTTTATCATGAGTAAGTTATTTAAAAGTCAACATATATGTGTCTTAAATCATAAGTCAGAAACTTAAAACATAGTGTTTTTAATGTTATGATTTGAATCAAGCTTGAAGTTGATTCGAATCAAAAATGCATTTGAAAATCAGGATTTTGGCTCTGTATTTGTGATTCGAATCAAGAAAATCACTGACTCGAATCAGAAGACACAATGACTTAAGTCATGATTCTCTTTAACTTGAATCATGACCAAACAAACTTTCAAAAGTTAACCATTCGAATCAAGTAGCTTCTTGACTCGAATCACATATATTGTATCATGATTTGAATCAAAGCTTGCCATTTCCATATTTTATCACCTTGATTCAAGTCATTCTTTCCTCTAATTTAAATCATAACTGTATAATTTAACTTAACCCGGTGTTCATTTCCTCTCACTTTTGTGCCTAACCTCTAGCACCTATATAAATTATTTTTTGTCATTTTCCCAACAAGAAAATAAAGAACTAATCATTCTTAACAAAACTCCATACTTTTTACATATCTTGAGAAAGACCCATGTGTGTTCTTCTTTTCACAAACACATCTTCTCCTTGTTTCAACCTTGTGAAAAACTTCCTAGAACGCATCTTTTCAATATATATATATATATATATATATATATATATATATATATATATATATATATATATATATATATATATATATATATATATATATATATATATATAGGGCATATCATATGAGAATGTCTTTTTTATATGAGAATGTGAGAATGAATCTGAACCATTAGATTTTAAAATAAATGGTGGAGATTATGTGTGAATACTTTTTTATCTCTCCTCCATTATTAAAATAAAAGATTTAGGAGAGAGAAAAAAAGATTCACACATAATCTCCACCATTTCTTTGATAAATGGCAGATTTGCGCATGTCAATAGGATTGAAGAATCAAAAGAAGTCTTGGCAAGATAAAATAGGGTTATTCATGCTCTTGTTCTTGATCATGTTGGTCCATTATCTGACCCTTCTCTTTTGTTTGATGGTTTGTTGGTTGTTGCTGCTAAAGCCTACTTTGATGGATGGTTTAGAAATATTATGGCTGACTCCCAGGCTAGAGAGACCCGTATTCACGCTCACATTAATTTTGTAGCAAGTGAAGCCAAGGAAATGGAAGAGAAGACAAGAGATGAAGCGAATGAAGCAGAGATTTTGGCTGAGCTCATTGTTGTGAAATGTGCCATAGATCACCCTCAAAGTTACACTCTTCTGTTTAACCTTGACATTGATGGTGTTGCTGCTCCTAATCCTCCCTCGTTTAATTTACCATAGTTTTTCATGCAACATTACATATAATCATTTGCATTTTATTTTGTTTTTATAAATAGGCTACAGATATTATCTTCTATTACTCAAAATATTGTTGTTGGTAATATATATTTTGTGACATAGGTTTGGCCTTTTTTTATATTTTGATATGTTGTTTGTTATTCTTATTATTATCTCTTATCTCTCATATTTTCTAAAACTGCGTCTATTGCTTGGTATCATGCTTGCAAGCAATTTTCTGGTGATTAATTAATTCGAGTGTATGAAATTGTGTTTTAGGCTTTTGTTTATCATGGTTATCTATTTGCATTTTTTATCTCTTTTTGATAATTGTCAAAGTGGAAGAAGTTTTTTTCCGAGCTAGTATTGATATTTACATGCATTAAGTGTTTAGTGTTGGGGGCGTGAGTGGTCAAGTCTCAAAGTGTTGTACTACGATTTGTTGTGTGTTGCTGATCAACAATAAAAGTGGACTCGCGGATTTACATGATGGACTCTTGAGTTTATATAGGTCCATATCACAAGTTTGTTAGAGAAAAAGCTTTAAGAAAATAGCCCAAATATCTTACTAAGAACAAACTAAAATACATGCCAATAACAAATCATAATTAGCTAGTAAAAATTAAATAACAAATTATAATGTAACAATTCTTAGAAGTGTAGTAAACAAGTGAATTATTTTCTCCCTCTGAATAGACTAGTTTGATCGAATTGAATAAACAAATTCTTTATGTTCTTACCCTTTATATTCTTCTTACTTGTTGTAGATTTGTTTACATTTAGCAAGAAGTATTGGACCTACAAACACAAATAGAAAGAAAAAAAAAAGACAAATTCTATTAATTTGCTTGAAATTTACAGGATGGACTCTTGAGTTTATATAGGTCCATATCACAAGTTTAAAAATTTAACCAGCCACCCCAGCTTATATTTGGCACCCCATATTGTGTGAATATAGATTATTATATTATCCTTCACAACTTTAAAATTATTATTATTCTAAATCCGCGCAAAACTCGTGTATGTCACAAAATTTGTTTGGCGATACCATAAATCTTGAAGATCATATCGACAATTTTATCAAAAGTAAAATTTTTTTCCAACTTTGATGCTTTCTTACCGGCAATGTTAAAATATCTTGTAAAAAATCATAACTTTTATAAGTTTTTACTGAAATTTTTTGAAATTTTCGGTAAAACTCATGTATTTAAACCATAAATTTTAAAAATGTCAATATAAATATATGAGTTCTTATCAGGGATTATAACATTGTCGATATTTACTCATACATATATTTATACCAGGCATTTTGAAAATTCTGGTAGTTCAAATTTTTAATATAGTATCGGGTATATTGAAATTCACTATATAAATCCAATATGCGCGAAAGTTTGTTTAAGAAACCGGTATAATTTATCACCAACAATTTTAAAACGATCTACCAGAATTTTGTCCATGAACAATTTTAAAATTAATGAAATATTTTAGTCCAATTTTGTCCATGAACCATTTTAAAATTAATGAAATATTTTAATCCAATTTTGTCCATGAACAATTTTAAAATTAATGAAATATGTGAGGTTTCAAATATAATCTCGAGAGTGGCGGGTCAAATTCCCCATTAATTTATCAAAAGAAAAACTCTAACAGAATAGCCCAAATCCTTTATCAAGAACAAACTAAAGAAAATTTCTTTACCCATCTTCCTATCTTCTTGGTCACCTTTGGTGAAAAACCTAAAATACCCTCAATTCGGAAATGCATTTCCTAAAAGTTTTTTTTTTTCAAAATTTATCTTATTTCGGAAATGCACTTCCGAAAATACGAAAAAAAGTGTTTTCGGATATGCATTTCCGAAAACACCCCTTTTATGGGTTTTCGGAGATGCATTTCCGAAAACACCTTTTTTTGGGAGGGGGTGTCTTCGGAGATGCATATCCGAAATATTCCAAGATTAAATTGGTCGTTTCGGATATACACTTCCGAAAGAATTCAATAATTATTAAAAAATTAAAATCAAGGTGAATCAATACAATTAATAGGTATAAAATGAAGGTGAATCAATAAAATTAATGTGAATCAAAATTTCCTAAACAATTTTAAAGTTAAAAATTATTTTACTAACTTATATAAATCAAATATATTTTAATTCCATAAGTAAATTTTGAATTATATAGAATTAAATATAAAATTTGTTCATTAAATAAAATCAAGACAAAATCTTTTTTTAATTTTTTTAAACTAAATAAAAAATTATAACTAATTTTTAATTATGAATCAGAATAGAAATATATAAATATATAATAATAATTATTAATTTTGTAAGTGAAATATATTAATATATAATATATAAATATATAATAATTAATATATAAATATATAAATATATAATAATTATTATAAATTAAAACACTCATTTTTTTTAATTTTTATAATTATTATATAAATATATAAGTATATTTATAATTAATATATAATAATTATTATATAAATATATAAATATATAAATATATAATAATTTTTATAAATATATAATAATTATTATAATTATTATATAAATATATAAATTAAAACACTCATTTTTTTAATTTTTTTGTAAATACATAA
Organism: Vicia villosa; assembly: GCF_029867415.1. NCBI lineage: Eukaryota > Viridiplantae > Streptophyta > Magnoliopsida > Fabales > Fabaceae > Vicia > Vicia villosa. The sequence continues at coordinate 143,522 of NW_026705156.1, read as the reverse complement.
TAATTATTTTAAATATATAAATACATAAATAAAAAATTATAACTCATTTTATAAGTGAAATTATTTTAGTTTTTTTAATTAAAATTATTTTAAATTTTAAAATATGAATTAGAATAGAAATATATAATAATTATTATTCATAACTCATAAATTATATCAAAATATATAATTATTATTATTTATTACTCATAAATTATATCAAATTTATGATATATGAATTAATTAATATCCTAAAATTAGTTTTTGGGATTTTTAGATTTTTTTTTTGTTTTTTCGGAGATGCATCTCCGAATTAATCAAAATCCCAATTTTTAGGATTTTTTCGGAAATGCACTTCCGAAGTCTGGAAAAATTTAAAAAAAAAAATATTTCGGAAATGCATTTCCGAAGAGGGGGTAAAGTGGGATTTTTGCTGGGGTGGCCCCTATAGAGAGTTGGGTAAAGAAAAACATTACAGTAAATACATGCCTATAACAAATTCTAGTAAAAATTTAATAACAAATTATATTGTAACAGAACTCTTAAGTCACACATATATAGTATAATTATGTGAGATTATTAAAATAATTTTTACGTGATACTTAGTTTTTTTTTTATTGGAAACTAACTTAATTTTTACGTGATACTTAGTTTAAATAAATAAGATTGAATATATAGATCATCAAAATTAAAAAATATTAATATTGCATAGTCTAATTAAATAAAATTTAACATCTAGGATGTGTTTGTTTCATGGCTTAATATTATATTTCTTGGAATACTATTCCAAGGATTATTATTCCCGGGAATATTGTTCCAATCTACGTGTTTGGTAGAAATTTAGATTCCTAGGCATAATAATAAAATTTGTTTAATTTTAAATTATAAAAAAATAAAAACAATAATAATCATGTATCAGGGGCGGAGCCAAGGCCCAGCTAGCCCGTGCAGGCGCCCGGGCTCAACCTTTATTTTCTTTGTACACTCCTTAATTTAATAGTCGATTTTTAGACCGAATCATGGGCTAAATTAGGGGCAAAATTAGTAAAAATAGGATGTGAAAATTAAAATGGATGAATAATCAATGGTGTTAAGTTTTTGCCTAGGCTATCTAAAATTTCTGGCTCCGCCACTGTCATGTATGATAGTTGGAAGTTAGAGTTGGTTTAAGTTATTCCCATGGAAATATTTTATTCTCACCCTTTATGTCTTGGAATAAGAATTGAAAAACTATGTGTAAATAATATTCCTTGGAATAAAAAATTCCTTGGAATAACTTTTTAAAACTTGAATCAAACATGAGAATATTACATTCTCATACTCATATTCCCAGGAATAATTTTGGTAACCTTGAAACAAACACACTCCTAGATCATCTAAATCAAAAAATTTAAGTTGATTAATAAGATTCGACATTTGGATAATCGAAAATATAATTACATTTTATTTAGTTTTATAAGACATTTGTATCATTGAAGATATAAAATTAAAAATCTTAAATCGTATTTAATTCACTCAATCGGTATCTTCCAAAACGGAAAACATTTCGCCTTTATCAAGTACCATACTCTCTGCAGTATTTTCACAAACAGGTGAAGTGCAATCAGGATAATCCTAAAATCCAACTTGGGCGTCAACAACTTCAAATGGAAACAGAAACCGGAAAGAGGAATGATCAGGGATCACGTTTTCAGCACCTAAAATCCGGGTATGAAAAACAACAATTTTTATTATTCGAATAAAAGAAAATTCAACAAAGCACCTGTGGCCTAATGGATAAGGCGTTTGACTTCTAATCAAGCGATTGTGGGTTCGAGTCCCACCAGGTGTGTTCTTTTGTTTTTTAGCATTTCACCATTGATTTTTTTTTTCAATCAATAAATATTTTTCTCTCTTTTCGTCACAAACCGGTTGGAAATTGGAATAGCCACCACCGGAGTTTTTCATTCTCATTCGTATTCAATCCCAATGCGATTTTCGGCCGTCGCAACAAAAAGCAACGTACCAGCGATTCAGTTCCGTCGAACCACTATCCCCGATTGACAGCATAGGTATAGCGTTAATTTCAATTCCCCTCTTCAGGTTCGAAACCAATTCGATTCAACTTTTGTTTTCAAGCTTTCATTCAATTTACTTCTATAACTTTGTTGACTCACTCCAGCAGAAATCTCACACAACAATACTGAACAATGCTGGGATTTTCTTATGGAGAAATATTTCTATTGCTGGGAGCCACTGCTGCTCTGATTGGTTGGTTCATGCTATTCATACTTATGTTATCATATCGAAAATTTAATACTAATAGATGTGGATTGTTTAACCGCAAAATCCATGCGCAATAGGTCCAAAGGATTTGCCAATCATATCCAGAACAGCTGGGAGGATAGCCGGCCGGGCTGTTGCATATGTACAATTGGCCCGAGGACAGGTTCAATCTGTTATGCAGCAATCTCAAGCTAACCAGGTACTCTCTCTTTCTTCGATCAAACTTGTCTTTCAATTTTTAGAATAACATCAAGGATCGTCTGTATGTACTAAAACGCGGTAAAGTCATCATTGCGTTATGAGAAAATTGCATTCTAGTTAATGACATAACTTTTCTCTTTTAGCTTCATAAGGAACTTCACGGACTGATGTCACAAGTAGATGCTATTAAACATGAAGTTCGAAGTCTATCATTCATAAATCCTGGCCCTTTAACTCGGAGCCTTGATAATCGCGACCAGCCATCTATCTTAAATGGTATTGTTTACATCGATGCACAATTTAGTCGAAGCATTGCTGATATTTTGTATAACCGTGTTATCCTCTGTTGTTGCATATACAGACCACAGGAAACCGGAAGGTGCTGGGGTGAATCTCTCAATATCGTCTCTTACCAAGGTTTAATGACCAGATACAGAAACTGAAAATTCTATAGAATGTACTCCTCTAGGAACCGTGTTTTCTTACACATCTAATTGTTTATAGGATTCGACTCCATTGCCGTCCAATTCATTCAATATGCAAAGCCAAGCAACTACATATGCCAGGTTGGCCGAGGCTCCTTCCGTAAAGAATGGTCCATTGGCAAGTAGCGCTGAAGTTGAGAAGATTAAAGATGGTCTGCAGCTTATTGTCTTGCCAGTTTCCGCTGAAAGTACTGGATTCTTACCAAATCGCAGGGGTAATAATAATTAATGTTGTGTAGTTGGTATACCTTATCATGATTGTCTGTTATCTGCATTGCATACTATGTTATAGAGATTTTTATGCAGATTTTTTATACTTACAGTTCTCATGTATTATTGATGGGTTTCTATTTGCTCTAGAATGATATCTGAATTTAAACAAACTTTTGTTGTATTAGGAGCTGATGTGAAAGGTTCTGACATAGTCCAAGAAGCAATTTTGGAAGCAGAGGTAGCTCATAAAGCAAAGGAGTTCTTTTCTCAGCCCGAGAATCAGCCTGAAAATCAAAGATGATCGATATAGTAATCCTATATAATACCTTAACTTTTTCAGATGTTAGCATTTGTAGATTCACAATGATACATATTTAGTCTATATTTTATCTTGAAGGTATTGGTTGATGCATTGTCATTTCTTTAAGTTTCTAGGTCTTGTTCCTCAGGGCAGAAAATCTAAAGGATTGTTTGTGCTTTAACAATTTGAAGTTACTAGATCTTCTATTGATGCCATTTCTTAATAACTTCCACCACCATGCTTGACACCATGGTTATCATTCAGATTTTTTAATGTAAAGAAATATTTTTCAAATTGTGAAGTGAATCTTATTATGAACCATAAAGATATATAATCAATAAAAATGTGATACTTTTTTAAAATGAGAAACGGTGTTGCTCCATGTCATTTTTTATCTTGACTGTAAAGTATTTGCTTATCAATCCCTTTGCCTGTATTGTGTCTGATTATTAATGAAATGTGCTGATTTACTCGCTTATCAGGAAAAAATAGTACTAAGGAAAAAGCCCAAGTTGATAGAATGTTGAATAATTCAAAATTTAAGTCATAAATCTAGATGGAAAAGGTGGTTGCCTAGACAATGTTTATGGGCAAGTTGTAGTTCACCAGAGTTAACTAGGATTCATACATTTATTATCCAAAAAAGATATGCATAGTGATTTATATTGATTATGTTTAATTTTGTTTTGAATTGAGATACATTTGCATGTATTTTAATATGTTCATAACCATGCTTGATGCTATTTGTCACGACTAAGCACTTTCCCTTTGTATTACTATAGTCAAAATTGATTACAACCATTAAGGTGTATACTTGTCCAATCAACAATACCTTAGATTTACATCACAAAAAATATGACTTAAACAAGTCTCATTGTCTTCTCAAGGATACATGCTTCAGCTAAACTCTTTGAGGAATTACATCTTTGGAATTAAAGTGTTTGAATGCATGCAAAATAACTCTGAAAAGTGAGGTTTGAAATAAGTTCAATACACATTTTTAAATTTCGAAAGGAAGTATTTGAAATAAGTTTCACTTGATCATAAATGTATATGAGAACTTTCTCTTTTAATTTATTTCTTCTCAAATATTGCAAATAATGACTTGTGAATTTGCAATTTGATTTGTAGTCTTGAGTAGTATACATATATGATCTTGATTATATTATAGAAGGAGGCATTCTTTTGAATTTGAGCTATCGAAGGACATGTATATAGTGTATGGAATGTCACACACAACTTATATTATTATACCATTGTACTATTGCCTTTTGTCCCAATTTGAGTCCATGAAGGTTTATGCTCTTGTAAAAAAGGACTCAAACTCAACTTTGGAGACAAAACAATCAAATGAAGCATATCCAAAGGAAACACTTGAAGCAAGGGAAGGAATAAAGTCCCCAGGCCTTGAATAGAGAAATATTCAAATGAAGAATTTCTACAGTTTCTTGAAATGTTAAAGGAAACACTTTAGCTTCAATAGGAGTTACCTCGAGAATTGGTTCCTCATAAGAAGGGTACTCATTGGGAGCATTAGAGAAGAACTTTATGTTTTGAGCATTGTTGTCCTCCTTCAGATTTTGGGCCCAAAGGAAGAGGGTTTCCACTGTCTGTTGGAAGGCTAGAGTGTTTCACTCAGCCATGTTCAAACCTTGCACTTTTTTTCTCTTCAATACAAACATGATAACTGTTGAGCTAAGAAAGCTGTTAAGACAGTTGGTTTAGTGGTTATGGTTAGTTAAAGTTATGGTTAGAGTAGTTACTAACTTGAGATGTGAGTTAGTTTGTTATGTTTGAACTTGAATGATGAAATGCCTCGTCTTTGAATTGTTTTCATTTGGTGTTGATGCAAGCTTGAAACTGGATATTTGAATGTGTTGATGATGCATTGTTTCTAAATGTCTTCACTTGGCTACGAATTCTGACTTTGATCCGTGCATGTGTATTGTGACCGAACTGAACACGTGCTTACTTTGATGTGAACGTAAGTGCATTTTGTGAGAACTTTGTGTATGTATGTTGTCATGATAAGTCTGCTTTGATCCACATCACCTGCAGTACCTTCCCTTATGTCATTCCCCTGTTAGTGTGTGTGCTGGCTACTGTGGACCTGTACTGGTGCATACTGTTTGAACACTTGGATGATTACTTTGCTTCGAATGTTCGTACGATGGCTGTATATTGCTGCATGTTTTGAATTCATGTTGAATTGAGTGGGTTTATGGTACATACAGGACTTCGCATGATTTGCATGGAATGGACATGTTTAAGATGAATTTGACATTTTCTCTTTGCATTGTTTTTGGATGCTGCAGGCCTAATGTAATGAATGGTATATGCATTCAACTGATTTTCTTAGTGCATGATTAAGATTTGAGCTTATTTTCTGAGTTTTTTTACCTGAATTGGATGCATGTTTCTGCATTTTCCTCGACAGTGTTGCCTTGATGAAAGCCATGATTGGTGTGCTTCGTTTGAATATGGGTCTATTGCAAAGCATGTACGTTGAAATGTTTTTTTTTTTTTGAATGAATGTGAATGAATTTTGGAAATTGGATGTTGTGTATTGCTGGAATTTGAATGGCTTGGTATTGAATGTGATGAATTTCTTATTTTTTGTGATATGTTGCAGCATGATATGTGTATATATGAATTATGGTATAGGTTTTGCAGCAAGCTTGGCATGGCACTGTATTGAATTGTTTTGTTGGTTTGTAAATGGAATTATCAGGGCTGTACTGAAATTGCTTTGACATCAAATGTTTTGGCAGGTTGGTAGCATGGTTATGGACACGGCATACTATTGGTTTGTGAATGCACTTGAAGCTAGGACTTGATTACTTGAAGAAGCAGCAACATGGTTATGTAAAGAGGAAGTGAAAAGGAAATGGAAGCTTTGAAGTGGAGCTGAGCTGGAACAGGTCTTAGGTAGTCAGAAAAGTCAATGGTCAACAGTTAACCAAAGTCAACTGTTTCACAAAAGTGTGTTTTTTCATGTACTTCAAATTTTGTTATGTAAATTCCATTTTTGCAATGTATCCTTGAATTTGACCTTGACCTTTGTATGTTTAACTTCTCTCTTGTTTCTTGTAGTTGATGTAATTAATTTAAATGAACAATGATAGTCTTGCTTCTTGAATAAACCTTGAGCCAAAAAAGATGCTTAACCAAATAATATGGTCAAAAAGTCAACCTCTCATGGTTGATTTTGATCAAATGTCAAAAGTTTTGCAAACTGACTTCTAATTGTATCCTTTCTCATCAAATATGCCTCAATAATCAAATTCCAAAAAGAAATTTTCAAAGTCTTGGTCAAAAGTCCACTATAAGGTTTACTTTGACCCAAAAGTCAAACATGTCCCTGAATCAATTTTATTCCAAGCAATCACACCAAGAAACCCTAATATCTTATCTAATAGTATTTAGTTGAGTGACCATGTTGTACCATAAGTGACCAAGAGAGAACCAATTATAATCACCTGACTAGATCATCAATACCTTAAGTGTGGAGACATCAAATTACACAGTTGAAATCCAAACATTATGAATCCTTCGAACCAATAATTGTTACATACAGATAAATAGAAAAAACGGATGATTGAAATGCATATGAGATGATCTAATGGAAAGTTATGCAGATGAAATGAGAAGCATAAGTCATATGGATTGAAAAAGGTAGGACAAATTTGGGATATGACACACTCTCCCCCCACCCATTTTTCTTATTTCCAAAATACCCCTTTTCAAAAAAAGAATAACATTTTCAAACTAAATTGTCGGTACATTGATCAAAATTTCTATTATCTACTACATTTCCGATAGTTCATTTGAAAGTTTCAGCATGTTACAAATTTTTTTAAAAATTTCAAAATTGACCAGTCTGTACCGGAAATTTAGTTGATACCTAAAATTTTCAGTAGTGTATTTTGACAACAAAAAATTACGCTCAGGATTTTGCCTTTAGTTTTGTAGGGTTATGATATCTCCGACAATTTTGTGTGGTCTAGAATGAATCAAAATTTTATAAATAAGGGCATATGTTATAGGAAAAGACATCTAAAAAAAATTATCTTCCTCAATTTTTGATTAAGGAAGAAGTGTATTTCAACCGAAACAATTCTCCTGTTGAGTTCAACTTTCTAGATGGAGCCTCATCTCTCGGCAGCTTGACAGATAAGTTGAATGAATTGTTGCAAGATACCGAGAACAAAAGGGTAAGAAAGATCAAGTTTTGTAAAGATTGGGTTAATAATAATGGAAGAGTGAAATACAACCTTATTGAGTTGAAGACTGACGAAGATATGACGTGAAGGAAAATCACGATAAAATACGCACTAGAAATTAAAATATTCCTTTAGTGATCCTTACGAATGGGCATAATCAGTGATAGAAACGGTTACTTCTTGTGGCGATTGAAACCTTTGATGCTGAATCGAATGAGTGATCACGAGCGTTAATGAAGAACAACGCCTTTACTCAGTCCACGCGAACAGATCCCTTCAGTCTCAGTGCTAGCTGATATGAATGAATGCTTTGAGTGAGAGAGAAGAAAATACGCCTAGAATTTCTCAGACCAAATTTTCATCAAATCAAATGCTTCAGCACAAGGGTTCTATTTATAGAACCACTTGTGTGGGCTACAAGCTAAAAGCCCAATTAAGGTTACAAGCTAAAAGCCCAATTAAACCTTATATCACTTAAGCGCGTGGTACCTTACCACATTCCGAATTCACTTAAGTGTACCGTACCTTACGGTGTTCCTTATTTACTATATCTCTCATCAACCTGTCCTTATGTGTGTTGTAACTGTTGAAAGAGTATTGTGGTGTACTTTTCGTTATTATCGTATCCACAGGGATTATTGCGATATCACCGCCGTTCTATAGCCTATTTTGTCTTGAGTTAATGTTACTTTAGTTTTAGGTTTGCAAAAGATCATTCAATTCTTTTAGTAGCAAAGAGTAAATTAATGAAAGTTCTAAGTTAAAGAAAATGTATCAAGATTCGATTTCATCGACCTAAATTTGTATGTCTCCTTATAAATATACGTATATGAACATGGTAACGATCAACATAATTACGTATCGACGCCTATATCATCCGTGTCCGCAATGATATAGTTAGATTTACCGTATTGTTTAACCGACGATTTCTCCATCCTTTAAACAATACAAATAACGTTTTAAAACCGATACTAAGTAAACATCAAACGCTAAATCCATGTCTGCAATTTATAGTTTGATAGATGATAAAGTTAGATCTAGATACAAATATTGATGTCTCAAACACTTATACCAAAGAAAAAGCTTTAATAAACAAACTAAACCATCTATATTGATCATCACTTGTTCATACATAATATATTCACAAGAACACATACAAAAAGCTAGGAAGATTACATCTTATCTTGATACAAAAGAGATTTAGCTATCCATGAGAATGGTAGCTTGCTCAAGAAGTAAAGGATGAAGATCAACAAGCATCAAAGGCGATTAATCGACGATCAAAGCTTCCAATCTTCAACTATTAGTTTGCTACAGTGATTAGGGTTTATGAGCTCTTAAGAATAATTGTCCACCTTCCAAAAATCAGAATTACTCTTTATATAGTAAAACCATTTTCTGTCCAGGGCGCGTCGCGCCCTCCAGCGCGCTTCGCGCCATTACACTTAAGAAATTTAAACCGCCCATGCGCGTGACGCGCGCAACTCTCTGTTTTGAAGCTCCAAAATATCTTGCCCAGGGCGCGACGCGCCCACATCTCCGCGCGACGCGCGCTAACTTCTGCCAGGCACTCTCTTGTCAAGCTCAAAACAAGCTCCAAACTTCCCCAAAATTGGCTAAAACCTACAAAATCATAACTAAAACACAGTATTAACATAAAATGAAAGCTTAATATTATAAACTATAAATAATTATCTAAAACTTCAGGGAATTGTACGAATATCCGATAAAAACGGTCGAAAGGTGCCATTAATTAAACTAAATATAAACACATTTTGGCACCTAACAACTCTCCCCAACTTAAACTCTTGTTTGTCCTCAAACAAAACAATGATAAATTACCGGGAACACAAAATATCACAAATGAAACAACAAGGTAGAAACAAGAACAATTGAATGGTTCAAATTCCAAAAGTACACAAAGATCAATCCTTACCAGTTTTCATCAAAGTACCATGATAACAATGCTAATCCTATATACAAATTCTATGTCAGAAATTCCACAAAACAAAAGAAGTTCAAGAATGAATCACACCTACGTATTTCTCTACTGAGAGAACAAAAATGGAGGATCCTAACACTCACCAGACAATGACGCAAACATACCGAATTAATTATAAACTCATCTAAGCACAAGACATATAAAAAGTATATAAGCATGAATCACTAAGGACTTTCGGGTTGTAGCTTGGCTTGGTTAACAAGGAAGTGTCTCATATCTCACGGCCATTGAATCGAAAGTGTCAAAACCTAAGAGAGCATTCAAATTCAATTATCACAACCTAAACAACCAAGTTTACCACATTATTCATTACTTGCTCAAGGGTCACAACTTTTTTCTTTCTTTCTTTTTCCTTTTTTTTTTATATATATTTTTTTTTTCTACTCTTGGTCTTTTCTTTATTATAAACATAAATATATACCCCTTGAGCACTATCTTTTGATTTATCCTCACCAATGTACACCTTTATTTCATTCTCCCCAACTTGTATATTACCAAGACATCACTAAGAATGCTCCCTATTCTAAGGCAAAAAGGAATCAATCCTTACCATATCAAATGGCAACAGTTCAAGGTAGAAAGAAAAGAAAGTCATCAAGATTCTATCAAAAATCGGTATAGAGATCTATATACAACATAAGCTTAACCGATAAGAATCTTGGAAAACGGCTCAAAGTGGTTAGCAAATACTCACACACTCACCGGGTAGGTTACATTTGGATTGGAAGTTTTTCTCATAGTGCAGAACAAAACGCCTTGATCACTTTCATGCTTAACACAATTTAATAACAATGCAAGATTAATCATAATAAAAACGAGTTAAAACGCACATTGCTGGTATCCAGCACAATTTATATATATACACAGTGGAAAGTCTCCTCACAACTACAGCTAGGCTAAAGTGATTCACAATTGAACTAATTTTATCCACAGAAATTAATGACACCTAATTTGTACAATTAAAAGCATCACAATCAAAGGTACTTGATAAATAAAACGATAAAGGATGTACCTTGCGCGTACAGTTTTCAACTTATATCATCACCACTCAAATTGTGTTGCATCATCCAAATTCATCGTGGCAACAAAAATTCGTGTTCCAGCTAATTAATCATCAGGACAACTTATCAAACCATTATTTCTAAAATATAAACACTAAACTAAAATAAACTACTTAAAAATAAATAAATGCAAAAATAAAATAAACTGAACTTATATAAAATAAAAACCACACCAAACGGTGTTAATTATCCAAAGGCGTAAACTTAGCCTTTTCAAAGTACCTCATCCAAAAGGATGGAACAAAATTATAAACATTAAAAACAAAGTAACTAAAACATTGTTCTAACATAAAACTAAAAACAATAAAAATAAAACAGTAAAAATAAAGCAGAAAAACTACTCCTCATCGGAAGTAACCTCTTCATCATCAGCCATCCCCTCCTCAGGATCTGGCCTGCCCTCAGGCCATGAAGCATAAGCAGATAGATCATCCCGGGTACCAACAGGCTGCTGCAGAGAAAGCTGCCGGATAGAATCCTGCAAAAACATAAACGCTCTCTGATGCGCCATATGCATCTGATAGTTCCAATCACTTGCATCACCATACTGTGGACCAGCAGGCGGTGCAGCAGCAACCGGAACAGCTTGAGAAGCATCGGGAAGGTCAGATGCACCAGCAGCAACACCAAAAGGACGACCTCCAGGCAAACAGTACCTGTTAGCAAAAATATCATCTATAACACCATCCATGGGAATCCTACCACCAGGTGGAAACCGGACATCAGCCTTCCTGCACAAACCCATTATTAAACCAGGAAAAATCAACCTACATTTCACCCCATCTCCATGAAGAGTCCCATTCAGGGCGACTCTTTTCAGCTCGTTCGCCACAATCCTGGACACATCAATGTTATCACCATTCAAAATACCCTGAACCAAACCTGCCGTATCAATGGTGAGGGAGGAAGTGTGACTCCGTGGCCTAATGTTGTAAAGGACCACCGAAGTCACCAACTGAGCCTCCTCCGTCAACTGACTACGAGTAAAAGTCTTTGGCAGCCCAGCTTTAGTCAGAGTATAGGTGAAACCAGTCCTGCAAATCCTCTCCCTAATACTCTCCACGTCCCAGTTTCCTCTATTCAACCTGGGATGGTACTGGCATTCTTCTACCAAAGCAAGAGGGTTATCCAGAAAATCAAAAATAGCCTCTTTGCTAAAATCAATGGCCTTACCTCTCACCCATGTTTTAAACGGGTAAGCTTCAGTACCTGACCAACCGCTCGGAGGCAAGGCGTTTGCGTAGAATTCTCTGACAATCTCCACCTGATAGAATTTTGGTGGAGCGAACAACTTGTCCCAGTATGTTTCAGACAAAGCAGTCCACGCCCTTTGGAAAAGGCCGTGGTCAAGTTGGAACCACAGTGTGTTCACTCCACACAACTCGGCTTTCAAGCTCATGGTACCTCGCCTCTTGCTCCGGACCTAGAAACTTCGTCCGATCAAACCTGCCAGCTTGTGAGGAAGATCCCTCACCAGAACCAGTCTTCTTTCTCTTCAAAAAGGGTGCCATTCCTGCACAAATTCAAATCAAACCAAAACACACAAAATTGAAACAAAGTTAGCATATGCTCAAAATTAACAGCACAATTCAAGCCACAGTCATCATCAAAAGGATGTCTTCTACCCTAGTTTTTCAAAATCTATCAAAAATTCCTAAATCTAAAAACCTAAACTTCTAAAACTTAAACTAATGGAAATAGAAGGGAAGAGAGAACATACCTTTGATGATGATAACAATAAAGCAACGAAAATAGTGAGGGAATGCAGTATAATGCAAGAACAAGGTGGTGTTTTGTTTGAACTTTCTTGACACAAAGAGGAAAAAGGGTTTGAATGGAGGCAAAGACCTCCAAAAACCCTACTAACTCTTCTGCCAACGAAACCGGGTCGGGCCCAGCATGGGTGGGCCCAAATCAAAATTATTTTTTTTTCAAAAATATACACAGCGCGCGACGCGCGCAGAATTGGCGCGACGCGCCCTCATCTCTGCCAGGAAGGGGTTCTTGAATTCACCCAGCGCGCGACGCGCGCATATGGGTGCGGCGCGCGCTACACCAGAAACAGCAGAAAAACTGCATTGTTTCAGCACGCCCAAAAATACCGGTAGATCGTTTCTGGCTCGACGACAACTCAAAAATCCCACCTGCACAAAGAACACAAATACAAGTGAATATATACAACTTGGGGTGCCTCCCAAGAGCGCTTTGTTTAACGTCGGTCAGCTCGACGGTCAAAGGCAATCAAGGATCGCCAAACGATAAAACGCAAGTTTCACGATTAAAATCGCTTCCTCGATAAACCTTCAACCTCTGACCATTTACTACCCACTCTTGGTTTGATTTTTGGTCCTCTATCACAATAGCCCCTTGGCTTCTCACTTCTTTGACCAAAAACGGTCCGGACCATTTAGATTTCAACTTTCTCGGAAAAAGTCTTAACCGGGAATTGAAGAGTAAAACTAATTGCCCTACCTTAAAGTCCTTCATTCTAACCTTACTATCATGATAGAATTTGGTTTTTTCTTTGTAAATTGAATTAGACTTATAGGCATGCAATCTCATCTCTTCCAACTCATTTAATTGGATTTTTCTTCTCTCTCCACACAACTTGTGGTCAAAATTCAAAAGCTTCAAGGCCCAATATGCCTTATGTTCTAGTTCTACGGGAAGGTGGCAACTTTTACCATACACCATTTGGAATGGTGTAAGACCGATCGGTGCTTTGAAAGCGGTCCGATACGCCCACAAGGTTTCATCTAACTTCATTGACCAATCCTTCCTAGAGCTAGACACAGTTTTCTCAAGAATTCTCTTAATCTCTCTATTGGTCCTCTCAACTTGCCCATTAGTTTGTGGATGATATGGAGTAGCTACCTTGTGCTTTACTCCATATTGCTCCAACACTTTTTCAAGCGGAGCATTACAGAAATGAGATCCACCATCACTAATTATCACTCTTGGCGAGCCAAACCGCGAAAATATATTTTTCTTCAAAAACTTTATCACGGTCTTACCATCCGCTTTGGGTGAAGCAATCGCTTCCACCCACTTAGACACGTAATCCACAGCTACCAAGATGTATTCATTTGACATTGAGGAAGGGAATGGTCCAACAAAATCAATGCCCCAACAATCAAATACTTCTACTTCTACAATACTTTGGATGGGCATTTCCTCTCTTTTCCCTATTCCACCAGTTCGTTGACAACTGTCGCATGAGGCAACATGGTGGTAAGCATCTTTGAACAAAGTAGGCCACCAAAATCCCGATTGAAGGACTTTTGTGGCCGTACGCAAACCATTAAAATGACCACCATAAGGCGAATTGTGGCAATGCCACAAAATGCTTTTTGCCTCCTCATCCGCGACACATCTTCTCAAAAGATTGTCACTACTCAACTTAAACAAGTGAGGATCATCCCAAACATAAAAATTAGCATCGTTTAAAAACTTTTTTCTTTGATTCCAAGTTAGATCCTCCGGTATCCAGCCAGATGCTTTGTGATTAGCCATATCTGCGAACCAGGGTCTAACTTCTTGTACCATGTACAGTTTTTCATCGGGGAATTCTTCCCTCACTTCTTTTTCATTGTTTGTCACCTCGGTATTCACTAACCGAGACAAATGATCCGCAATCAAATTTTCTGTACCTTTCTTATCTTTCACTTCAAGATCAAATTCTTGAAGCAAAAGAATCCACCGAATAAGCCTCTGTTTTGAATCAGGCTTGGTGAGAAGATATTTGATTGCGGCATGATCAGTGTAACACACCACTTTAGAACCAATGAGGTAAGAGCGAAACTTTTCCAATGCAAATACAATTGCGAGCAATTCTTTTTCGGTAGTGGCATAGTTAATCTGTGCCTCATTTAAAACTTTGCTCGCATAATGTATAGCATGGAATTGTTTGTTCTTCCTTTGGCCTAAGACCGCACCAACCGCATAGTCACTCGCATCGCACATGAGTTCAAACTCAAGCGACCAATTAGGAGCGACAATTATGGGTGTGGTGGTCAAATTTGCTTTAAGTTCTAGGAAAGCTTTTAGACATGATTCATCAAAATTAAATTCCATACCTTTGTTGAGCAAATTACTCAAAGGCTTTGCGACCTTGGAGAAATCCTTGATGAATCTTCTATAGAACCCAGCATGTCCCAAGAAGCTCCTTATGCCTTTCACATTCACCGGAGGGGGAAGCTTTTCAATAACTTCAATTTTTGCCGGATCGACCTCAAGCCCCTTTGAAGAAACCTTGTGGCCAAGAACAATCCCATCCGTTACCATGAAAGTGCACTTCTCCCAGTTGAGAACCAAATTTGTTTCAATGCATCTCTCCATTACCACATCAAGGTTCTTTAAGCACAAGTCAAATGACGACCCGTACACAGAAAAATCATCCATGAACACCTCAATGCTTTTCTCGATCAAATCTAAGAAGATAGCTTGCATGCACCTTTGAAATGTTGCAGGAGCATTACATAGTCCAAATGGCATTCTTCGGTATGCGAAAACGCCAAAAGGACATGTAAAAGCAGTTTTCTCGTGGTCCGCCGGATTCACTGATATTTGATTGTATCCCGAATAACCATCCAAGAAACAATAGAAATTTCTTCCGGCTAACCTCTCTAACATTTGATCCATAAAAGGTAATGGAAAGTGATCTTTTCTTGTTGCTTGGTTCAACCTCCTATAATCAATACACATACGCCACCCGGTCACCGCTCTCGAAGGAATCAACTCGTTCTTCTCATTTCTCACAACTGTCAATCCACCCTTCTTAGGAACCACATGCACCGGGCTCACCCATTCGCTATCGGAGATGGGATAAATCATCCCCGCCTCTAATAACTTCACAACCTCTTTTCTAACAACTTCTTTCATGGTTGGATTCAATCGCCTTTGAGGTTGTGCCACGGGCCGAAAATCATCTTCTAACATAATCTTATGCATACAATAGGCCGGACTAATACCCTTCAAGTCGGATAAAACCCATCCTATTGCTTCTTGATTCTTTGTCAACACTTCCTTCAATCGATGCTCTTCCTTGTTAGACAAACCACTATTAATGATAACCGGCTTAGTAGAATTGTCACCGAGAAACACGTATTTCAAGTGAGATGGTAACACATTCAACTCCACCTTTTGCTCTTCAACTTTAGGTTCATCCTTCAACTCTTCAATTTGAGTTTCAAATGGATTCATCTCCTCACAAGCCTCTAAATTTCTCAAGCAATCTTCAATTTCCTTCTCTTGATCTTTGGTGAGAACTTCGAGAGCTTCCATTAAAGTCTTCTCAAGAGGATTCGACAAGTGCATTTGATTCTCCACTTTCATAATAGCCCTTTCGGTAGCATCGATTCTAAAACAATCATCCTCATCACTAGGATGCTTGATGGCTTCAAAGAGATCAAGACATAATTCTTCATCTTGGTACCTTAATTTCATTAAGCCATCATCAATATCTATCATCATTCGGGCCGTCTTCATAAAAGGCCTTCCTAAGATCAATGGAATCTCAGGATCTTCTTCCATGTCTATGACAATAAAATCAACAGGATACCAAAATTTGTCAACCTTGACAAGCAAGTCTTCCGCAACTCCATGAGGATGAGCTGTGGATTTATCCGCTAATGATAACGTCATTCTTGTCGGCTTCAAATCGTTGATTCCTAATCTTCTCACCATAGACAATGGGATCAAATTAATGCTAGAACCGGTATCTACCAAACCTTTGCCTATGTGAACATTTCCAATAGACACCGGTAAGGTTACCCGCCCAGGATCATTTGATTTTATCGGAGTAGTGCGTTGAATTAACGCATTACAACAAGAGCTCACCGTTACTACCTCCGGATCCAAGAATCTTCTCTTCTTAGTGATGATGTCTTTGATGAATTTTGCATACATCGGCATTTGCTCTAATGCCTCGGAAAAAGGAACATTAATTTGCAACTTGCTAAAAATATCCAAGAACCGAGCATAGTGCTTTGCATCTTCTTTCTTTGACGGACCGGGAGGGTAAGGTAATTTCTTCACTTGTATAGAATCATCCACCTTCTTCTTTCCCTTCTCACTCACACTCAATTTTTTTCTCTCTTTTTCTACAACCTTCTCAAGAGTTTCTTTTTCCACTAATTCTTTCTCTTTCTCATTTTCAACTAAATCACCCTCAACATTTTTTTCTACTTCAATCACCCTATCTTTTTCACTCTCAACAATTTCCTCCTCAACTATCTCTCCTACACCCATATCAATATTTCTACCGCTACGAGTTAGAATTGACTTACAATGCTCACGAGGATTTTCTTGTGTAGTAGCCGGAAAAGGACCTTTGTTTTGATCGGCAAGTTGCTTTGACAATTGCCCGACTTGAGTTTCAAGGTTCTTTATTGCGGCATCCGTACTCTTTTGGCTTGCAATTTGCAATTGCATGAATTGGCTAAGAGTGTCCTCGATTGAAAGCTTTGTTTGTTGAGGTTGTTGATTGTAACCGCCTTGATAAGGATTTTGACGATTCGATGGGCCCGCTTCCGGCCTCCATCCTTGTTGATAACCTTGATTACCTCTTTGTTGGTAACCTTGGTTATTGTTGTAAGGTTGTTGTTGTTGTCTCCCACCATATCCTTGATTAGGATTAGACACATAATTCACCTCTTCACCCGGTGGAGGACAAAAACCTGTTTGATGGTCACCCCTACACAATTCACAACACATCACATGTTGATTTTTAGAAGGGCTCCCATTTATCTCTTTGATTTGTTGAGGGAGTTTTGACATTTGTTGAGTGAGCAATTCTACTTGTTGTGTCAACAACTTGTTTTGAGCAAGTATTGCATCACTAGTATTCAATTCAAGAACTCCCGGTTTTCTTTGCGATGCACTACGGTTGTGTTGCCCTTGATGATCATTCAAAGCCATCCTATCAATGATAGCAATTGCTTCAGCAGCTGTTTTTGACATCAACGAACCACCCGCGGTAGCATCTAAAAGAGTTTTTGGTTGAGGTTGGAGTCCATTCCTAAAGATATGGATTTGAGACAATTCATCAAACCCATGACCTTTGCACTTTCTAACCATGGACTTGAACCTCTCCCATGCTTCATTGAGAGATTCATTCGAACCTTGAGAGAACACCGCAATAGAAGTTTTCGCTTCCATGAACCTATTGTGAGGAAAGAACCGATCCAAGAACTTCTCTTCTAACTCGTTCCAATTTGTCATGACATTATTTGGTTGATCAAGGTACCATTCCTTAGCTTTTCCAATTAAGGAATGAGGAAAAAGTCTCCTGAACACCTGTTCTTCTTGGTCTTCCGGAGCACCAATTGTTCCGGCGATCTCGTAGAACTTTGTTAGATGAGTAAATGGATCCTCGTGATCTGCCCCTGTGAACGGATTTTGGTATAATAATTGAAGTAACCCCGTCTTCATCTCGGAGTTTCTTCCATTGGCTTGATCACGAGCAAATTGTGCATTGAGTCGAGGGCTATTAACACAAGGCCCTCGAGCTGGAACATTAGGGATCTCTCCTGCCATTTCTCCCTCAACTAAGTTTTCAACCGGAGTTGAAGAAGAAGATGCCTCTTGTTGTTGTCTTCTTTCCCTAGCTAGTTGTCTCCTCCTACGAGTTTTGCTATTCTCTCTACGAGCAGTCCTCTCAATCTCAGGATCAAAAAGGAGTTGATCTGCAGGTATACGTCCTCGCATAAACTGTAATCTGAAAAACTAACCAAGCAAATTAACAAACACAAGGAAAATAAATTTAGAAACAAGATATTAATTATAAGACTCAATACAAAACAAACAATTGCAATGCTTGCAATATCTAAACAACAATCCCCGGCAACGGCGCCATTTTGTTGAAAGAGTATTGTGGTGTACTTTTCGTTATTATCGTATCCACAGGGATTATTGCGATATCACCGCCGTTCTATAGCCTATTTTGTCTTGAGTTAATGTTACTTTAGTTTTAGGTTTGCAAAAGATCATTCAATTCTTTTAGTAGCAAAGAGTAAATTAATGAAAGTTCTAAGTTAAAGAAAATGTATCAAGATTCGATTTCATCGACCTAAATTTGTATGTCTCCTTATAAATATACGTATATGAACATGGTAACGATCAACATAATTACGTATCGACGCCTATATCATCCGTGTCCGCAATGATATAGTTAGATTTACCGTATTGTTTAACCGACGATTTCTCCATCCTTTAAACAATACAAATAACGTTTTAAAACCGATACTAAGTAAACATCAAACGCTAAATCCATGTCTGCAATTTATAGTTTGATAGATGATAAAGTTAGATCTAGATACAAATATTGATGTCTCAAACACTTATACCAAAGAAAAAGCTTTAATAAACAAACTAAACCATCTATATTGATCATCACTTGTTCATACATAATATATTCACAAGAACACATACAAAAAGCTAGGAAGATTACATCTTATCTTGATACAAAAGAGATTTAGCTATCCATGAGAATGGTAGCTTGCTCAAGAAGTAAAGGATGAAGATCAACAAGCATCAAAGGCGATTAATCGACGATCAAAGCTTCCAATCTTCAACTATTAGTTTGCTACAGTGATTAGGGTTTATGAGCTCTTAAGAATAATTGTCCACCTTCCAAAAATCAGAATTACTCTTTATATAGTAAAACCATTTTCTGTCCAGGGCGCGTCGCGCCCTCCAGCGCGCTTCGCGCCATTACACTTAAGAAATTTAAACCGCCCATGCGCGTGACGCGCGCAACTCTCTGTTTTGAAGCTCCAAAATATCTTGCCCAGGGCGCGACGCGCCCACATCTCCGCGCGACGCGCGCTAACTTCTGCCAGGCACTCTCTTGTCAAGCTCAAAACAAGCTCCAAACTTCCCCAAAATTGGCTAAAACCTACAAAATCATAACTAAAACACAGTATTAACATAAAATGAAAGCTTAATATTATAAACTATAAATAATTATCTAAAACTTCAGGGAATTGTACGAATATCCGATAAAAACGGTCGAAAGGTGCCATTAATTAAACTAAATATAAACACATTTTGGCACCTAACAACTCTCCCCAACTTAAACTCTTGTTTGTCCTCAAACAAAACAATGATAAATTACCGGGAACACAAAATATCACAAATGAAACAACAAGGTAGAAACAAGAACAATTGAATGGTTCAAATTCCAAAAGTACACAAAGATCAATCCTTACCAGTTTTCATCAAAGTACCATGATAACAATGCTAATCCTATATACAAATTCTATGTCAGAAATTCCACAAAATAAAAGAAGTTCAAGAATGAATCACACCTACGTATTTCTCTACTGAGAGAACAAAAATGGAGGATCCTAACACTCACCAGACAATGACGCAAACATACCGAATTAATTATAAACTCATCTAAGCACAAGACATATAAAAAGTATATAAGCATGAATCACTAAGGACTTTCGGGTTGTAGCTTGGCTTGGTTAACAAGGAAGTGTCTCATATCTCACGGCCATTGAATCGAAAGTGTCAAAACCTAAGAGAGCATTCAAATTCAATTATCACAACCTAAACAACCAAGTTTACCACATTATTCATTACTTGCTCAAGGGTCACAACTTTTTTCTTTCTTTCTTTTTCCTTTTTTTTTTTATATATATATTTTTTTTTCTACTCTTGGTCTTTTCTTTATTATAAACATAAATATATACCCCTTGAGCACTATCTTTTGATTTATCCTCACCAATGTACACCTTTATTTCATTCTCCCCAACTTGTATATTACCAAGACATCACTAAGAATGCTCCCTATTCTAAGGCAAAAAGGAATCAATCCTTACCATATCAAATGGCAACAGTTCAAGGTAGAAAGAAAAGAAAGTCATCAAGATTCTATCAAAAATCGGTATAGAGATCTATATACAACATAAGCTTAACCGATAAGAATCTTGGAAAACGGCTCAAAGTGGTTAGCAAATACTCACACACTCACCGGGTAGGTTACATTTGGATTGGAAGTTTTTCTCATAGTGCAGAACAAAACGCCTTGATCACTTTCATGCTTAACACAATTTAATAACAATGCAAGATTAATCATAATAAAAACGAGTTAAAACGCACATTGCTGGTATCCAGCACAATTTATATATATACACAGTGGAAAGTCTCCTCACAACTACAGCTAGGCTAAAGTGATTCACAATTGAACTAATTTTATCCACAGAAATTAATGACACCTAATTTGTACAATTAAAAGCATCACAATCAAAGGTACTTGATAAATAAAACGATAAAGGATGTACCTTGCGCGTACAGTTTTCAACTTATATCATCACCACTCAAATTGTGTTGCATCATCCAAATTCATCGTGGCAACAAAAATTCGTGTTCCAGCTAATTAATCATCAGGACAACTTATCAAACCATTATTTCTAAAATATAAACACTAAACTAAAATAAACTACTTAAAAATAAATAAATGCAAAAATAAAATAAACTGAACTTATATAAAATAAAAACCACACCAAACGGTGTTAATTATCCAAAGGCGTAAACTTAGCCTTTTCAAAGTACCTCATCCAAAAGGATGGAACAAAATTATAAACATTAAAAACAAAGTAACTAAAACATTGTTCTAACATAAAACTAAAAACAATAAAAATAAAACAGTAAAAATAAAGCAGAAAAACTACTCCTCATCGGAAGTAACCTCTTCATCATCAGCCATCCCCTCCTCAGGATCTGGCCTGCCCTCAGGCCATGAAGCATAAGCAGATAGATCATCCCGGGTACCAACAGGCTGCTGCAGAGAAAGCTGCCGGATAGAATCCTGCAAAAACATAAACGCTCTCTGATGCGCCATATGCATCTGATAGTTCCAATCACTTGCATCACCATACTGTGGACCAGCAGGCGGTGCAGCAGCAACCGGAACAGCTTGAGAAGCATCGGGAAGGTCAGATGCACCAGCAGCAACACCAAAAGGACGACCTCCAGGCAAACAGTACCTGTTAGCAAAAATATCATCTATAACACCATCCATGGGAATCCTACCACCAGGTGGAAACCGGACATCAGCCTTCCTGCACAAACCCATTATTAAACCAGGAAAAATCAACCTACATTTCACCCCATCTCCATGAAGAGTCCCATTCAGGGCGACTCTTTTCAGCTCGTTCGCCACAATCCTGGACACATCAATGTTATCACCATTCAAAATACCCTGAACCAAACCTGCCGTATCAATGGTGAGGGAGGAAGTGTGACTCCGTGGCCTAATGTTGTAAAGGACCACCGAAGTCACCAACTGAGCCTCCTCCGTCAACTGACTACGAGTAAAAGTCTTTGGCAGCCCAGCTTTAGTCAGAGTATAGGTGAAACCAGTCCTGCAAATCCTCTCCCTAATACTCTCCACGTCCCAGTTTCCTCTATTCAACCTGGGATGGTACTGGCATTCTTCTACCAAAGCAAGAGGGTTATCCAGAAAATCAAAAATAGCCTCTTTGCTAAAATCAATGGCCTTACCTCTCACCCATGTTTTAAACGGGTAAGCTTCAGTACCTGACCAACCGCTCGGAGGCAAGGCGTTTGCGTAGAATTCTCTGACAATCTCCACCTGATAGAATTTTGGTGGAGCGAACAACTTGTCCCAGTATGTTTCAGACAAAGCAGTCCACGCCCTTTGGAAAAGGCCGTGGTCAATAGGAACCACAGTGTGTTCACTCCACACAACTCGGCTTTCAAGCTCATGGTACCTCGCCTCTTGCTCCGGACCTAGAAACTTCGTCCGATCAAACCTGCCAGCTTGTGAGGAAGATCCCTCACCAGAACCAGTCTTCTTTCTCTTCAAAAAGGGTGCCATTCCTGCACAAATTCAAATCAAACCAAAACACACAAAATTGAAACAAAGTTAGCATATGCTCAAAATTAACAGCACAATTCAAGCCACAGTCATCATCAAAAGGATGTCTTCTACCCTAGTTTTTCAAAATCTATCAAAAATTCCTAAATCTAAAAACCTAAACTTCTAAAACTTAAACTAATGGAAATAGAAGGGAAGAGAGAACATACCTTTGATGATGATAACAATAAAGCAACGAAAATAGTGAGGGAATGCAGTATAATGCAAGAACAAGGTGGTGTTTTGTTTGAACTTTCTTGACACAAAGAGGAAAAAGGGTTTGAATGGAGGCAAAGACCTCCAAAAACCCTACTAACTCTTCTGCCAACGAAACCGGGTCGGGCCCAGCATGGGTGGGCCCAAATCAAAATTATTTTTTTTTCAAAAATATACACAGCGCGCGACGCGCGCAGAATTGGCGCGACGCGCCCTCATCTCTGCCAGGAAGGGGTTCTTGAATTCACCCAGCGCGCGACGCGCGCATATGGGTGCGGCGCGCGCTACACCAGAAACAGCAGAAAAACTGCATTGTTTCAGCACGCCCAAAAATACCGGTAGATCGTTTCTGGCTCGACGACAACTCAAAAATCCCACCTGCACAAAGAACACAAATACAAGTGAATATATACAACTTGGGGTGCCTCCCAAGAGCGCTTTGTTTAACGTCGGTCAGCTCGACGGTCAAAGGCAATCAAGGATCGCCAAACGATAAAACGCAAGTTTCACGATTAAAATCGCTTCCTCGATAAACCTTCAACCTCTGACCATTTACTACCCACTCTTGGTTTGATTTTTGGTCCTCTATCACAATAGCCCCTTGGCTTCTCACTTCTTTGACCAAAAACGGTCCGGACCATTTAGATTTCAACTTTCCCGGAAAAAGTCTTAACCGGGAATTGAAGAGTAAAACTAATTGCCCTACCTTAAATTCCTTCATTCTAACCTTACTATCATGATAGAATTTGGTTTTTTCTTTGTAAATTGAATTAGACTTATAGGCATGCAATCTCATCTCTTCCAACTCATTTAATTGGATTTTTCTTCTCTCTCCACACAACTTGTGGTCAAAATTCAAAAGCTTCAAGGCCCAATATGCCTTATGTTCTAGTTCTACGGGAAGGTGGCAACTTTTACCATACACCATTTGGAATGGTGTAAGACCGATCGGTGCTTTGAAAGCGGTCCGATACGCCCACAAGGTTTCATCTAACTTCATTGACCAATCCTTCCTAGAGCTAGACACAGTTTTCTCAAGAATTCTCTTAATCTCTCTATTGGTCCTCTCAACTTGCCCATTAGTTTGTGGATGATATGGAGTAGCTACCTTGTGCTTTACTCCATATTGCTCCAACACTTTTTCAAGCGGAGCATTACAGAAATGAGATCCACCATCACTAATTATCACTCTTGGCGAGCCAAACCGCGAAAATATATTTTTCTTCAAAAACTTTATCACGGTCTTACCATCCGCTTTGGGTGAAGCAATCGCTTCCACCCACTTAGACACGTAATCCACAGCTACCAAGATGTATTCATTTGACATTGAGGAAGGGAATGGTCCAACAAAATCAATGCCCCAACAATCAAATACTTCTACTTCTACAATACTTTGGATGGGCATTTCCTCTCTTTTCCCTATTCCACCAGTTCGTTGACAACTGTCGCATGAGGCAACATGGTGGTAAGCATCTTTGAACAAAGTAGGCCACCAAAATCCCGATTGAAGGACTTTTGTGGCCGTACGCAAACCATTAAAATGACCACCATAAGGCGAATTGTGGCAATGCCACAAAATGCTTTTTGCCTCCTCATCCGCGACACATCTTCTCAAAAGATTGTCACTACTCAACTTAAACAAGTGAGGATCATCCCAAACATAAAAATTAGCATCGTTTAAAAACTTTTTTCTTTGATTCCAAGTTAGATCCTCCGGTATCCAGCCAGATGCTTTGTGATTAGCCATATCTGCGAACCAGGGTCTAACTTCTTGTACCATGTACAGTTTTTCATCGGGGAATTCTTCCCTCACTTCTTTTTCATTGTTTGTCACCTCGGTATTCACTAACCGAGACAAATGATCCGCAATCAAATTTTCTGTACCTTTCTTATCTTTCACTTCAAGATCAAATTCTTGAAGCAAAAGAATCCACCGAATAAGCCTCTGTTTTGAATCAGGCTTGGTGAGAAGATATTTGATTGCGGCATGATCAGTGTAACACACCACTTTAGAACCAATGAGGTAAGAGCGAAACTTTTCCAATGCAAATACAATTGCGAGCAATTCTTTTTCGGTAGTGGCATAGTTAATCTGTGCCTCATTTAAAACTTTGCTCGCATAATGTATAGCATGGAATTGTTTGTTCTTCCTTTGGCCTAAGACCGCACCAACCGCATAGTCACTCGCATCGCACATGAGTTCAAACTCAAGCGACCAATTAGGAGCGACAATTATGGGTGTGGTGGTCAAATTTGCTTTAAGTTCTAGGAAAGCTTTTAGACATGATTCATCAAAATTAAATTCCATACCTTTGTTGAGCAAATTACTCAAAGGCTTTGCGACCTTGGAGAAATCCTTGATGAATCTTCTATAGAACCCAGCATGTCCCAAGAAGCTCCTTATGCCTTTCACATTCACCGGAGGGGGAAGCTTTTCAATAACTTCAATTTTTGCCGGATCGACCTCAAGCCCCTTTGAAGAAACCTTGTGGCCAAGAACAATCCCATCCGTTACCATGAAAGTGCACTTCTCCCAGTTGAGAACCAAATTTGTTTCAATGCATCTCTCCATTACCACATCAAGGTTCTTTAAGCACAAGTCAAATGACGACCCGTACACAGAAAAATCATCCATGAACACCTCAATGCTTTTCTCGATCAAATCTAAGAAGATAGCTTGCATGCACCTTTGAAATGTTGCAGGAGCATTACATAGTCCAAATGGCATTCTTCGGTATGCGAAAACGCCAAAAGGACATGTAAAAGCAGTTTTCTCGTGGTCCGCCGGATTCACTGATATTTGATTGTATCCCGAATAACCATCCAAGAAACAATAGAAATTTCTTCCGGCTAACCTCTCTAACATTTGATCCATAAAAGGTAATGGAAAGTGATCTTTTCTTGTTGCTTGGTTCAACCTCCTATAATCAATACACATACGCCACCCGGTCACCGCTCTCGAAGGAATCAACTCGTTCTTCTCATTTCTCACAACTGTCAATCCACCCTTCTTAGGAACCACATGCACCGGGCTCACCCATTCGCTATCGGAGATGGGATAAATCATCCCCGCCTCTAATAACTTCACAACCTCTTTTCTAACAACTTCTTTCATGGTTGGATTCAATCGCCTTTGAGGTTGTGCCACGGGCCGAAAATCATCTTCTAACATAATCTTATGCATACAATAGGCCGGACTAATACCCTTCAAGTCGGATAAAACCCATCCTATTGCTTCTTGATTCTTTGTCAACACTTCCTTCAATCGATGCTCTTCCTTGTTAGACAAACCACTATTAATGATAACCGGCTTAGTAGAATTGTCACCGAGAAACACGTATTTCAAGTGAGATGGTAACACATTCAACTCCACCTTTTGCTCTTCAACTTTAGGTTCATCCTTCAACTCTTCAATTTGAGTTTCAAATGGATTC
This sequence comes from Vicia villosa, assembly GCF_029867415.1. NCBI lineage: Eukaryota > Viridiplantae > Streptophyta > Magnoliopsida > Fabales > Fabaceae > Vicia > Vicia villosa. The sequence goes on along the minus strand of NW_026705156.1, from coordinate 117,255 downwards.
ATCTCCTCACAAGCCTCTAAATTTCTCAAGCAATCTTCAATTTCCTTCTCTTGATCTTTGGTGAGAACTTCGAGAGCTTCCATTAAAGTCTTCTCAAGAGGATTCGACAAGTGCATTTGATTCTCCACTTTCATAATAGCCCTTTCGGTAGCATCGATTCTAAAACAATCATCCTCATCACTAGGATGCTTGATGGCTTCAAAGAGATCAAGACATAATTCTTCATCTTGGTACCTTAATTTCATTAAGCCATCATCAATATCTATCATCATTCGGGCCGTCTTCATAAAAGGCCTTCCTAAGATCAATGGAATCTCAGGATCTTCTTCCATGTCTATGACAATAAAATCAACAGGATACCAAAATTTGTCAACCTTGACAAGCAAGTCTTCCGCAACTCCATGAGGATGAGCTGTGGATTTATCCGCTAATGATAACGTCATTCTTGTCGGCTTCAAATCGTTGATTCCTAATCTTCTCACCATAGACAATGGGATCAAATTAATGCTAGAACCGGTATCTACCAAACCTTTGCCTATGTGAACATTTCCAATAGACACCGATAAGGTTACCCGCCCAGGATCATTTGATTTTATCGGAGTAGTGCGTTGAATTAACGCATTACAACAAGAGCTCACCGTTACTACCTCCGGATCCAAGAATCTTCTCTTCTTAGTGATGATGTCTTTGATGAATTTTGCATACATCGGCATTTGCTCTAATGCCTCGGAAAAAGGAACATTAATTTGCAACTTGCTAAAAATATCCAAGAACCGAGCATAGTGCTTTGCATCTTCTTTCTTTGACGGACCGGGAGGGTAAGGTAATTTCTTCACTTGTATAGAATCATCCACCTTCTTCTTTCCCTTCTCACTCACACTCAATTTTTTTCTCTCTTTTTCTACAACCTTCTCAAGAGTTTCTTTTTCCACTAATTCTTTCTCTTTCTCATTTTCAACTAAATCACCCTCAACATTTTTTTCTACTTCAATCACCCTATCTTTTTCACTCTCAACAATTTCCTCCTCAACTATCTCTCCTACACCCATATCAATATTTCTACCGCTACGAGTTAGAATTGACTTACAATGCTCACGAGGATTTTCTTGTGTAGTAGCCGGAAAAGGACCTTTGTTTTGATCGGCAAGTTGCTTTGACAATTGCCCGACTTGAGTTTCAAGGTTCTTTATTGCGGCATCCGTACTCTTTTGGCTTGCAATTTGCAATTGCATGAATTGGCTAAGAGTGTCCTCGATTGAAAGCTTTGTTTGTTGAGGTTGTTGATTGTAACCGCCTTGATAAGGATTTTGACGATTCGATGGGCCCGCTTCCGGCCTCCATCCTTGTTGATAACCTTGATTACCTCTTTGTTGGTAACCTAGGTTATTGTTTTAAGGTTGTTGTTGTTGTCTCCCACCATATCCTTGATTAGGATTAGACACATAATTCACCTCTTCACCCGGTGGAGGACAAAAACCTGTTTGATGGTCACCCCTACACAATTCACAACACATCACATGTTGATTTTTAGAAGGGCTCCCATTTATCTCTTTGATTTGTTGAGGGAGTTTTGACATTTGTTGAGTGAGCAATTCTACTTGTTGTGTCAACAACTTGTTTTGAGCAAGTATTGCATCACTAGTATTCAATTCAAGAACTCCCGGTTTTCTTTGCGATGCACTACGGTTGTGTTGCCCTTGATGATCATTCAAAGCCATCCTATCAATGATAGCAATTGCTTCAGCAGCTGTTTTTGACATCAACGAACCACCCGCGGTAGCATCTAAAAGAGTTTTTGGTTGAGGTTGGAGTCCATTCCTAAAGATATGGATTTGAGACAATTCATCAAACCCATGACCTTTGCACTTTCTAACCATGGACTTGAACCTCTCCCATGCTTCATTGAGAGATTCATTCGAACCCTGAGAGAACACCGCAATAGAAGTTTTCGCTTCCATGAACCTATTGTGAGGAAAGAACCGATCCAAGAACTTCTCTTCTAACTCGTTCCAATTTGTCATGACATTATTTGGTTGATCAAGGTACCATTCCTTAGCTTTTCCAATTAAGGAATGAGGAAAAAGTCTCCTAAACACCTGTTCTTCTTGGTCTTCCGGAGCACCAATTGTTCCGGCGATCTCGTAGAACTTTGTTAGATGAGTAAATGGATCCTCGTGATCTGCCCCTGTGAACGGATTTTGGTATAATAATTGAAGTAACCCCGTCTTCATCTCGGAGTTTCTTCCATTGGCTTGATCACGAGCAAATTGTGCATTGAGTCGAGGGCTATTAACACAAGGCCCTCGAGCTGGAACATTAGGGATCTCTCCTGCCATTTCTCCCTCAACTAAGTTTTCAACCGGAGTTGAAGAAGAAGATGCCTCTTGTTGTTGTCTTCTTTCTCTAGCTAGTTGTCTCCTCCTACGAGTTTTGCTATTCTCTCTACGAGCAGTCCTCTCAATCTCAGGATCAAAAAGGAGTTGATCTGCAGGTATACGTCCTCGCATAAACTGTAATCTGAAAAACTAACCAAGCAAATTAACAAACACAAGGAAAATAAATTTAGAAACAAGATATTAATTATAAGACTCAATACAAAACAAACTATTGCAATGCTTGCAATATCTAAACAACAATCCCCGGCAACGGCGCCATTTTGTTGAAAGAGTATTGTGGTGTACTTTTCGTTATTATCGTATCCACAGGGATTATTGCGATATCACCGCCGTTCTATAGCCTATTTTGTCTTGAGTTAATGTTACTTTAGTTTTAGGTTTGCAAAAGATCATTCAATTCTTTTAGTAGCAAAGAGTAAATTAATGAAAGTTCTAAGTTAAAGAAAATGTATCAAGATTCGATTTCATCGACCTAAATTTGTATGTCTCCTTATAAATATACGTATATGAACATGGTAACGATCAACATAATTACGTATCGACGCCTATATCATCCGTGTCCGCAATGATATAGTTAGATTTACCGTATTGTTTAACCGACGATTTCTCCATCCTTTAAACAATACAAATAACGTTTTAAAACCGATACTAAGTAAACATCAAACGCTAAATCCATGTCTGCAATTTATAGTTTGATAGATGATAAAGTTAGATCTAGATACAAATATTGATGTCTCAAACACTTATACCAAAGAAAAAGCTTTAATAAACAAACTAAACCATCTATATTGATCATCACTTGTTCATACATAATATATTCACAAGAACACATACAAAAAGCTAGGAAGATTACATCTTATCTTGATACAAAAGAGATTTAGCTATCCATGAGAATGGTAGCTTGCTCAAGAAGTAAAGGATGAAGATCAACAAGCATCAAAGGCGATTAATCGACGATCAAAGCTTCCAATCTTCAACTATTAGTTTGCTACAGTGATTAGGGTTTATGAGCTCTTAAGAATAATTGTCCACCTTCCAAAAATCAGAATTACTCTTTATATAGTAAAACCATTTTCTGTCCAGGGCGCGTCGCGCCCTCCAGCGCGCTTCGCGCCATTACACTTAAGAAATTTAAACCGCCCATGCGCGTGATGCGCGCAACTCTCTGTTTTGAAGCTCCAAAATATCTTGCCCAGGGCGCGACGCGCCCACATCTCCGCGCGACGCGCGCTAACTTCTGCCAGGCACTCTCTTGTCAAGCTCAAAACAAGCTCCAAACTTCCCCAAAATTGGCTAAAACCTACAAAATCATAACTAAAACACAGTATTAACATAAAATGAAAGCTTAATATTATAAACTATAAATAATTATCTAAAACTTCAGGGAATTGTACGAATATCCGATAAAAACGGTCGAAAGGTGCCATTAATTAAACTAAATATAAACACATTTTGGCACCTAACAGTAACACCCTTCTAAACCCCCACGACAATTATAATAATCAGAGTAAATAAAAAAAACAAGGGTGCCACAATTTAGAAAATATGAAAACCATAAGTCGTTCGTCATGCTTTATTAGGAACGATCCATAAGATATTAAAACATATGATCAACACAGCGGAATATCATTCAACGGTATCGTAATACATCACCAAAACATAAACCAAACGATCCATAATCCAAAACAGCAAAATAGAGTATCATAAGTAACTCTTAAGTCTATTGTTCCCCAATGTTACAAATTAGAGCATGACTCGACACGAACTACGGACTAGTCTATGAGCTATCCTCACCAATTCAAGATGCCGCTACTCCTTAATCTGAAAATGTCAACATGTAAGGGTGAGTCTCATTCGAAATTAATAAGTATTATACATTCATAAGTAATAAAACATCATAGCATTATCATTCACCCAATCACAACATGTATTCAGATTTATAACAACTAATCAAGCACCAAAATCAAACACATCACCAAGTATAATACACAATCATTTGATCATACTATATTATCATGCACATGAATAAACTGACACTATGCATGTGGTACCATACATGGGCTAAACCCATCCAACTGATCTTTTCATCATCAAGATACAGTCCAACCGGCACAAATTCCGCACAATGGGAATTATGCCCACCATTTGATCCACAACATCATCGGGATCCATCACCAAAATGCGTATGAATGAATGCACACATATGACATACTTATAACATCACTGATCCGATGCTTGGCATCGTCTCATTACAACTCACAATTTCATCACCAGTAAGCATGCACATGTATTAGCAATCATTCAGTTATATCACATATAATCATGTCAAAACACATCCCAATCACAATGAATTCAAAGTGGTTACATCACTATAACAACACATTGTTACATTCACACATATATGTACACAATGCTACAATCCATCAATTAAATTAAATCAACATTTAAAATAAAATAGGGCCACTGCCCATTTCATCAATTCATCATATACAGCTTTAAATCAGTTTCACAACGCTCAAAATGGATGTACGGTTTGAAAGTTATGGCCTTCGGACAATTTGTATGATGTACGTCGACGCACAAGATCCATAGGTCGACGCATAGAATTTTCTGTCCCCCTCGGGTTTGCTCAGGCCGACCCATGAGTCGACTCATGCTTGTCTTTTGGGAACCTGTAGGTCGACGCATATATCTCACAGGTCGACGCACGCCGCGCTGATGCAGAATTTTTTTCTGCGATTTTTACATCTTTCCTCTCCTAATCTCAATCAAATCGCATCATAACAGTTCCCACAACAAAACATCATCAAATAGCATAACATACTACAATTATAACATATTTTAAAGGTCATCTAACATTAAAATCATTCATCAATTCATCAATCACATCAATTCAACAAAACAACCTAAATCTCCCAAAACCCCAAAACCTAAACATGCAATCGAATCAAATAACAATCCTAATCAGTTCTACTACCCTTGATTGCATAATAATCGCTAACCCGAAGAGTTCCCCCCTTACATTAGCCAAGTTCTTGATTTGGTCCTCTTCCTCTTTGGTTCCTCCTTCACGTTCTTCAGTTCTCTCCTTCAGCTTCTCTTTTCACGTTCTAACTCCTTTTTCCTTATTTCCTTTTATTTTATGAAAACATAAAATAAATTAGTAATGGGTTCACTCACTTAGCACCCCCACATTACTAACACCACCACTTGGCCCAACGACTAACATTTTATAATTTTCCAATAATTTCAATAAAATGCTAACTCCAAATAATTAATTTAAAACTTAATTAAATTAATAAATAAGAATTTACGGGGTGTTACAACTCTCCCCCACTAAAAGAGCGGTATCTAGCAACAGATCACAGCTACCTAAGTCACGAAAATGTCATGTGATTCGACAAAAACCTTTCAGTGAAAATGCTTATGTGTATAATTACCATTTTGCCCTTATGTCTTTATTGAACACAAGGCGTACACCGTGTCACCCTTATCCAGTTTAATATTGGACCCTTAGACATTTATCCTATTACGCAGGATGGACAAACTTCATCTAGGTCACTCATGTCCCTCAGCATGCTTTGTGAAGTATCCATCAACTGTCGTTATGGCCATTCAGTTACGGACAGTGTTTGATCAACAATAAAGCACTTGACTTTACATCTAGGGTCCATAGTGGTTTCAGGTCGTATACACCACTTATCACCATGAGAATAACTTATGACACTTTGCATAATATTCTATGTAGTATTCTCATAGCGAGTCAATCAAGTATAAATATTACTCCTAATATTTATACCTATGTCAAGACTTGATAACTCCTTATCTATGATTCATGAGATGTGATCATAGTCTATCTTCATAATAGTCTTGATGCTTTAATATTATCCCGCTTCACAATAAAACTCGACTATGGATACTTTAAGAATAGTGTCCTTATGTTTAATGAGATCTCAAGATTAAGTCGCACTTAACATTTCATTAAACAGACTAACTATTATAGGGACTTTATTATTTTGGAAAAAAAACATAATAAAGAAATTCCTTTTATTATTAATAAATAATTCAATACAAGTAACAAAAGTATTGGCCTCTAGGGCTTACACCAACATGACGGCCATATGAAAATCATTTCACCATAGGATAACTATGGGGTCGATCGAGTTTGATGCGCAGATTTCAAGATCTGTCGACGGCATAATCAAGATGTTGAAACGTCCATAATCATATGGTAGTACTTATGTTTTCATGTTTAGTTATATTTAATATATGCTTGATGTACTGTTTTATGTTATTTTCATCTACGAATCGAAACATATAATAACCAAAATATTATGCAATAAAAATAATAATGATAAGTATTTTGATACACAAAATATACAAATATGAAATCAAAAATCTAAATAGGCCCCCCACGAACTATGTGTGCAAGCCGAGCTTATCCTGTGAAAACCTCATCATCCGGGTATACCAAACTCATGAGGTTATCTATAATAACGATGATCATCTAGAGACGTTCCTGGTCATCTGATCATGGTGGAGGTGATGGTGGAGGCATGTGGTCAGCCGGTACATCGGGATCAGAAACCCTAGCATCAAAAGACCCCCTAGCATCTAAAGACCCTGTAGCAGGTGGTATGAGGCGAGGATATGATATAGTGAAATAACACTCTAGATAACCATCCTCACACTATGGAGGGTGTTGAAACCTCACTGCTCCTGATCTAATATCACAGGAAGAGTTGATGATGTGGCTCTTATAGCATGTTCATCTGATCAACTTTACAAGATTATATCTTTCTCATTATTGCACCAAATTTGGTAAACAAGGGCTACATTTGTAGAGGACATTTGATATTACAAGATGATGAAAGATTGGAGTTCAAAAGAGGTTCACAAGTGGTTCAAAAATTAGGCTAAAGTGAGGCATCCAATTAGGTCAAAATTGTTGAAGTACTTAGAATTTTTCTAAGTGTCAAACAATTGTGAAGCTTGAAGTTTGAAGCAAGATATCTTTTTATACAAGCCCTTTCACAATGAAGTTCCAATATCAAACTTGCACATTGTTATCCTTCTCTCCAATGACACAAAGACCATGAAAAATGAATATTTGAGTAATGAGATGAGGTTTGTTAAAGTTACTATGATGATCATACAAAAAAAACAGTCCATAACTTGAGGCAATACTTGATTCACAAAGCTTTATTTCAATTCACTCCACTTGCTCACATGCCACACTCCAAACCAGTTTAAAAATACATCATAACTTGGTCCAATTACTTGCACTACATCAACACAAAGCAATGCCAAAAACCTGCCCTGTTTCCAATCTAAACACGGGTTGCTTCATCAACAAATCAGTTGGAAAATTATCAAAACAGAAAATTGGAAAAGGATGCAAAGCTTGCTCAACAATCTTCAAGTGGCAGCTCACATAACCAATCTTTCCCTTACCTAAAAATAAAGCCAAACCGAGCCAAAACTACTTGAATCCAAGCCTGAAGCCAACTCTAAACCGAGTATGTGCATTGCTCATGATTTGAGTTTCTAACAAACTCCAAACCAAAGTTGAACTAACTCCAGACCTGTGCTTCATGCCACGCCTAATTCCAAACCTAATTCAGATCGTAACAAAGCCACTATAAGTACAAGTTCCCTCCAATTTGCTTTAATCACCATTACCATTCAGAAAAACTCTAAACTCTCTCAACTTTCGAATCTCATTCTCTCTCTATTTTCTCTGCAAATTCTTCAATAATTCTCCATTTACAAGTAACAAGGAAGCTACTGTATGCAACAGATCTGCTCTGTAACTCTCCAATCTCTCCACCCGAACTCAATTTTTCTCAAGATACAAGTGAAGTAGGATCAAGTTCTATAGAAAAATTCAAACAAAGGTGGTCATATTTTCGTACTCTTGAAACTTATGTGGAGCTTTTCCTCTGGTTTTCTGATCAATTCGCGTCACAAAAGAGGCAACAGACCTTGCTCCGTTAGGTACAGTTACCCCTACTAATCATTTCATGTGAAACTTATTTCTATTGTATGTGAAATTGTGTATTGATACTTATATGCAATTTAATTTGAAAATTGAATAGCTAGGGTTTAGAGTTGTTTTTGTGCGATCGTTGAAAACGAAGAAGAATCAGAAGTGGAGAAGGTGATTTTCATGATCAGCGTGATGAGACGAAGCTAGAGACGTAATCCTTGGTGATTTCTGGTAGGATCTACATCGTCGCCACCCCTCCAGTGACCGACGTGGTAGAGGGAGTGATCGGAGAAGAAGAGATTGAGTGAAGCCTTTGGTGCCTTATTTTTTGTTTAAATTTTTAAGGTGTTGATTCCTCATTGGTCCACACATTTTCTTTTTTAGTTTTTTTTTTGTTTAATTAAAATAAAATGATAATAATCAGAAATTGAGTATTGTTTATGCTTGCACTTTTGGCACTCCCCTATTGAGCCCAGTAACATGCTTTTTGGCACAGCCGAGTTGGGGTTTATTTTTGTAAATTGTTTGGACTAGACCTAGCACTTGTTCATACCCAATCACCATAATTTTGATTGTACCCCTGGCTCATTTCTCTCCTATTTTCATTGTCTTTTTATTATTTCAATATTCAAAAATACTAAAAAAATATTTTAATTGCATGCTATTATTTTAAGATATTATTTTAGTTTTTAGGGTTTTATTTCTTTTGTTTTGCGTTTGTTTGAATTTCAAAAAGGATAAAAAAAATAATAATGAAATTTTCGATATTCCACTAGTTTTTCTAAAGAATTTTCTGTATGAAGGTAAAATTTTCAGTATCCTACTTACTATTTTAAAATAATTTCCGGTATGCAGTTGAAATTTCCGATCTCCTCTAAGATCTTTCAAAATTTTGGTTTTCAGACGTGAATTTGTGAAATGGCGAAAATTTGAGTAGGATTATAATGGAATTTTCATTAGATTGGGGGTGTTAAATATAACTTAGGGGTGGTTGATCGGTGCTTTCCGCAAGTATACGGAGTTATCGAAGTAATATAAAAGATTGTCGATTCCATAGAGACCAAACTGAAAATTTATCGTTACTATTGTTATGGTATTTATCTAAGGCGATCGTTAGAAGATTTATAGTGGATAGAAAAATAAAGTAAATAACTTTTTAATAAATATGGAATGATAATACTAGAACGTGACTCTCGTTGATCAAACAGTACTCTTATTATTTCTAAATAGGATTATTTACGGGAAAATATTTTCTACTTTCAAAAAGAATTAAAGAATGGGAATTGTCGCTCTCGCGTATTCAGAACCGAATTTTACTCTTTAACTTTTATCGGGATTGTCACATTCCCAAGTTGCGTTTGCGTTAAATAAGTAAATCCTTTATTAATAAATCAAACCTTAGACTCAATTGAAAAGTAGTTTTGATTGGAAAGTTTAACTTAAAAGGGTTTCCGACATATGTACGGACAAACGGATCCTAAACCTATGAACACGTTCGCTAATAGTTTCAAAATCACTTTCTAGAAATATTAAGCTTTCCTAATTAATTAATAAAGTGCTTTCGGGGTGTTTATTAATCAAAAACAAATCAATTTTATTATTTAGTATTGGACGACTTTCGATTTTATCCGACATATTCAAGGTTTTACTTTCGTAATAACCGATCAAATTAAGTTCAGAAAAATTGTGTTATAAACCAAAACAACCCTCAGATGTAATCCTAAAAAAACAACATAAAGAGTACCGTCAAATCGGTGTTCCTCACATTCTAGCACTTAAGAAATTAGCTGAACATAATTGCGGTAAAAGTATAAGCTTTTGATTTAAGTGTGGGATTAAACATAATAAAATTGCGAGTGAGGAATTAACGTGAGGAAAGTAAAAGAATAGATAGACAAGGCAAGTAATAAGTAAATAAAACTCAATTAAACAAAAAACCTGCTCCAAAGAGGGTTGAATCTAGTACAGGAAATAAACTTCTAAGGAAAGTAAATGCTTGAAAATAAATTACTTCAAAATAAAGGTGCTCCAAACCCGACAACAACAACAACAATGTGATAATCCTCTAGTGTAACGGATTAAAGTTTTTTGGATCTGAATATATGCCTAATGTTGTACTAAGTTTGGATGCCTCGAAAGATTGAACTAAAGCCCTATTTATAATAAACTAAAAACCCTAAATATGTTGATTCTGTTTGCTGGATTCGTGGGCAAGCTTTTAGAAGCGAGTTAGGTACTCGATGACCAAGTAAGGCCCATCTTTGACTTCAGGTAACTTTGATGTGTGGCGACCGCCACACACCCATGGCGAGCGCCATGGCTTCAAAGTGAGCAGGACTTGGTCTTTGACCTAAGAGGAGTAGAGCACTTGTGGCTACCATCATGGTGAACGCCATGGTGGTCGCCATGAGTCCAATCAGCCTAATTTCCTTCAATTTTCTCCCGTTTCGCTTCCTTTCTTCGCAGAAGGCCCAAAAACAGCAAGTCACCTAAAACAAACACAAATACCAGCCTAAAAGAAGAAAAGAAAGACAAAATGATAATAAAACCTGAACAAATTGGGTCAAATAAACGGTAAATTTACGTGTTATTAGTGTATGTGGAATCCTTTAAAAAATGGCTTATAAGCCCAAATCTCCCAACTACTGTAGACAAGACCATTATGCAAAGATAATTTCTTTGTACACCCCTTTTAACCTTCTTATGGGCCTCTGACAAAATCCAGTTTTACCCCCTGAATTCAGAGATGCATCTCCGATTGCACCACATTTAATTTTTTTTAGGGGTGCTTTCGGTGATGTATTTTCAAATTCACCCATTGGTGTGTTTCAGAAGTACATATCCAAAATAATGATTTCCAGAAAACAAAACCTAAAAACCAGAGAAGCTTAACATAAATTTAACACAGATAGTCAAAATCACATAAATATTGAAACAAAAATTTAACATTACATGTTATTATAAACGAGTAACTGAGGACGTTGCAACATTTTGATAACATCTTCTCCCGGTCTCTGAATCTTCGCATCCACTTCAATCAGACCCTTAGTATTGTATCGGCAAAAAGTATTTCACATAACCTTTAAATCGTCATCCGCCTTTAGTGCATACTTGGTGAACTGTACATTTCCTTCAGTGTCAAGTGATGGTGAACGATACTCGAGCTTCACTGCCTCCTGATTTTCTGGATATTGCAGGAGAGAATTAAGTATGGTAATCAGCTTAGCGAGAGACATGTTCTTGGAGAACCTAAATTGAAGTGGCAGTTTCGCATCATTAAAGTAAACAAAAGCAATATGAGGATAGGTTTGGGTCATCTCTGATTTGTGGTGTGTAATATTGAAGAAATGGTTCGGAGACCCTATTTATAGAAGATTTGAAACAATTTGGTCCCAAGAATTCTTATCATGTGTCATGGCATGTTTCAGATACACACTTCCGAATTCACCCCTTATTTTTTAGCGAAAATAGAGGGTTTTTGGATATGCATATCCAAAACATGCCCTGATGTTTGTTTTTTAAAACATTTTGGATATGCATTTCCGAATTATGCGGAACCAACAACAAAATTTATTTAGGCATAATCAGTACCATAGAAACATAAAAACATTTCAATCGGTAAAAGTAAACAGGGGTAAAATGTTAAATAGATATATTATATATGTATTGAAACGTATAAAATTTACATTGTGCACGACAATATGTACATACAAAAAATTGTTCGATTACATTCTAAAATGTACAGAACAAATTGTCACCGCTTAAATCTAAAATCGGTTCTTTCTTCGACTTCTCCCTATTTGGTTATGGGTGAAATAAGGAGAATGAAATAATTCATGTAGCAAGGTGGTATAAGCTGAATATTTTCGAAAATGCATATCCGAAAATGTCATTGAATATTTAAATTTAACGTTCAAGTGTAAGCAAGGTGTTTTCGAAGATGTAATTCCAAAACACTTTAAAATTTGATTTGGAGTATGTTCGAAAATACATCTCCAAAGTGCATTTTGGAGTTAGAAGTGCTTTTGAAAATGCATCTTCAAATGACATTTTGGAGTTTTTTTGATTTTTTTCCCCTACAAAAATGTACAAAAAAATTCCCTTATGCAAACCCGTAAACCAATCCCCACGAAAAAGAATGGAGTTTCTACGTATCTAAATACCCCAACAAACGAACATCCAAAGCAACAAATAGAACTTAGATTTCATTTTACCTTTCAAACAATATCGGAAACTATGTTGTTCTCGATAAAATCCACCTCTAACACATCATAAATGTCATGCCAACAGCAGACAGAGTTCCAAACACACGTAGTAAATGTTTTTAGGGTTAAATGGCTTTCACCCCCTGCAATAGTAGCGAGATTTGATTTACCCCTTTTAAAAAAAATTGATTTAACCCATGTTTTTATATATTGATTAACTTATTCTCACTCCCAAAAAAAATAAATTTATAAAATCATTCAAATTATCAACAAATTTAATATAACAATCAATTTTAATTTTATTAACTCTCATAATTTACTCAAAATATTGTATATTTAAAGATGGAAATAGTAATTGACAATAACTTATTAAGATTTATTATTTTTATATATTATAATCAACTATTAAATTAGTAACTTTCATACATGAAATCGAAGTTATTAAGAAATTGTTTGTAAAAATAATAGGCAATAAGATCAAATAAGAATCACACCTCTTTTATTATTACAATTATAACAAAACACACGTGCATAACATAATTTAAACTAAACATAACTTAATTTAAAACAAACATAGAGAGGTGCATCTTAATAAACAATTAACATCCCTAGCCACTGCCACCAAACACAGCCTTAAGCCTCTCAATTTCTGAATAATCAAGAAGAGTAGAGTGTGCAATCATAGAACTGTTCAAGTCGTTTGCAAAGAGTAGATGATCAAGAAACTGAAAGCTAGGGTTTGAACTACTATAAGTAGCAAAAGCAACAGCTTCTTCAACTCCATAGTTAACTACAAAATGCACCTGTCCTTTAGGAAAAGCCATAACATCACCAGGCTTAATATCCTTCACATAAGCATGATTAGGTGTTACAAATCCAGCTCTTAATTGACCCTTAACCATGATTAGTAACTCAGATGCATCTGGATGAGTGTGCATTGCAATAGTTCCGTTTGCACCGACCTCAACTCTTGCTGCAGAGATATCAAGTCCATTGAGACCTGGAAAGTTGTTGACGGATGCAACGGTTAACGTAATATTGAAATGGTCTATTGCTTTTCCGGTCACAAAGTTGGAGAATACGAAATCGTCGACTGTTACATCTTTTGATGATTTGCATTGGTAGCCTGAAGGAGTGTATGGAGTGTTTAGGTCTGCTACACAGAAATCAGGATTAGAATTTGCATAAGAGGCATTGGATTGGGAGGTATATAATGAGAAGAGAGCAAAGAAGAAAAGAATAATAAGATTGATCTTCATCTTTGAAAATTTGAGTTTTGGTTATGGAAATGTGATATAGGCTCTTGCTATTTATATAGTGATATATTCTAACCATAGTCATTTTTTTCTTCATTAATTACTTCATTTATAAGAAGAAAAAAAGTAAATTGTGTTCTACAATATTTTCACTAAAAATTATTATTCATATACGTGAGTTTCAATACAATTGTGTCGCACATATTTAATTTACCCATGCAGTCACACGATTACTTAACTTGTTTATTATTATTTTTGTTCCTAAATATAAGATTCCATATAATAAATTACGAGAATTAAGAAAATTTGTTAGAGTAATTAATTATTAGAAAAAAATACTTTTTGTACAACATATTACTTCATTTTTTTTCAATAATTACTTCATTTATGATTAACTATTTGAAAATTTATTTTATTTATTATTTAATAATTTATATATTAATTTTTAACAGAACATAAGTTTATTGAAATGGAAATTATATTTATAATAAAAAATTAGTTTAAAAATGATTTTTAAACAATTTAACTCAATTTTTTATTTGACATGATTTTTTTAATCTAGAACAAATAGATAAAGAAATATCGAAAGTGAATAGTTTTTTTTTTTTTTCACAAAAAAAAATTAATGAACGGATTCTAACTTTATAATAATTTTTTTAAAAATTGGATGTTATTAATTATTAATAATTGGGTTGGATGGATTTTTTTTTTTATCAGCATTTCAATGATAATATTAAGATAAACCATTTAATTCCTCTATTTTTCTTTTTTAAACAAATAATTAAATTTCTATGCTAGCTTGATTCCGGTTTCATGATCTCAAACTTGTTTTTTATTGATAAATGATAACACTTTTTCTACTATTGTTAACACGGTTTCTTTGAGAAGTAAATGAAATTATATTATAAGACAAATAAACGAGATTTATTTAGATGGGGAATCTGCACTATATTGGCTATTATGTAGGTTAGAAGTGTATAAATACAGATTAAGTCCACTTCAACAATAGGAATCATGATAGGAGGATTTGGAGCTTTCTAATAACAAAATAGAAAACCATCTCACAAGCAAAAGCATGGAAATATTCCTTTTGTTTTAGTTATGACCATATTAGAAAAGATTATGACTTTAGTTAGATAACATGTCTTACACTCAACCGGTGTTAATTATTAAGTTTATGTTTATTTTGGAAAAATGTTTTTTGCTTTATTTTAAAAATTGTGCTAAACTTAGTTGTTAATAACAAGATATTAAAATTATGAAATTAATATTTGTCTGCTTTTTTAAAACAATAAAAATGCTAAAATAAAAATTGTTTTCATTATTTTCAAAATGTGTCATTCATAACTAACATTTAATTTATTTTCCTTTCTTTTCAAGAGTTTTATATCTTGTTTTTAACAAATTACAATAAAGATGTACTAGTATTCAATAAGAATGAGCCTTTAGAAATAAAATGAGAGGAGAGAGAAGACAGTGAGGCAACGAGGGTGATGGGGAGGTTGGAAAACAGTCAGTCACAAGAAGGAGAAATCCAAGGCAAAACAAGGCGGAATGGGCGACGCTGGAAAAGATAATGGTGTCATCCGAGATGAAATAATCTCAAATTATTTCTTTACAGAATTTCCAGAAGATTATGGGGCGAAGGAGATATTCGACATATTCAAAGAATATGGCTTGGTCGTGGAAGTGGTGATTCTACCAAGAAGAGACAATCAAGGAAAACATTATGTGTTCGTGAGGTTTAGAAAGATTGGAGATGAAGGAATGTTAGCGGTGAAGTTGGACAACATTTTCATCAAATCTAAGAAGTTCCATGCGAATGTTCCTAAATTTCAACGTGGGGGAGAGTCTAGTGGGAAACATATGAAATATCAGCATAGTACAGAGCATCACCAATATAGAGGGGGAGCCCATAAACAAGACAATGAGTAAAGTAGAGCAGGTAGGTCCAACCATGTAGGTGTTGCTATTAACAAATCCTATGCACAAGCAGTTAGTAGTAGGAAGGGGTCATCGAATTAATCATGGTGTGGGAGTGGCTACTCGTGCTAAAGTTTCATGCGGCGGGGGCAAGGAGCAAAAACCAAAATTTGCTCACTTGTATTTCAATATCGGAAACAAGAAGTCGAGTAGATTCAAGAAATCATTCATAGGGATGGTCAAAAATGTTGGTATGACCTACAATATCCAGAAAGCTTTTAATACTGAAGGTTATTTCAGAGTAAAAGTTACCCCTCTAGGGACGAACCTATGTTTATTAGAGGAAACTGAAGAAGGTGAAATAGAAGCGTTGGTTTCGGAGGCTAAGCACTAGATATGGCATTGGTTCTTGGAGATTCTCCCTCAGTCTCCCGAAGCTATTGATAACGGAAGATTAACATGGTTGTATTGTTATGGAGTGTCATGCTTGGTCTTACTAGTTTTTTGATAACAAGTTCGGTTGGTAAGCTCATATGCTTAGATTATGAGACAAGTAAATAGACTAAGATGGACGTCGCTCGAATACTCGTTACGACCAAGTATTCATTAGTATTGAATGAAACTTTCAATGTGAAGATTAATGATAATGTTTTCAGCATAAAACTAGTCGAAGATATGCATGGGCCTAAGAGAATTATTGTCCCAAACTTCAACAAGGATGTTGGATGCAATGATATCAACTCGGAGGAGAACGATGGCGCGTGGGAATCTAAGAATGGGGAAATGATTCAGGAGAGTTTTCTTTCTACATAACCTGTAAATTCTGCTTTTGAGGAGGCAGTAGCTCCAACTATTGCAGGCGGCGGATTGGAAGATATAGAACTTGTGGAAAAGGGGGATGATAACTTGTGCATGAGGAAAGGGATGCATAAACTATGATTGGTGGAAAAGACAAGTTGGAGTCAACATTAATTGTTGTACCCGACAATAGTAGGAACAATGAGGCGATTAAACTAAAGTCAAACGGTGTGGGCCATGGGGATTTGGTAACTAGAGAAAATTCATTGCTACAAAGCATTCATCCAGTTGTAAACCCATGAGTCTAATGTTAGGACCCAATCTCTTGCTCCCCTACTGGCCCGCTTGTTATGGGCCTAGTTGGCCCATTTTATAGATTTCGGCCCAAAAAGAAGGGAAAACTATTTATGCTAGTTTTGAGACATTAAAGAATAAGTCGGTTCCTTCGTATTTCAATGCTTTGATGCCTTGTAAAGTCAATTTGAGTAATAGTTACATCCCTGCTTCAAACCCTAATCCCAGTGAAAATATGGTGAATTCTGGGGAGCAATCGTCAAGGTACTTGGTGGATCGGTGTTATGTTGTGAATCAACAAACGATTCTGATGTTCAACAAGGGAACTCAAGATTTTGGAACGCAATTGATGGAAATATTCCAACTAAGTTGGAAGTCAATGAAATAATTGGGTATTGAAGGGAAAGAAGACGATGAAGTGTTTGAAGGAATTGCTCCAGATCTTGAATCTAGGGATAAGATGATTGTTGCCCCAGTGGAGGAGATCGATTCTGGGATCCCATGAATATTGTGATATTTAACATTCGTGGGTGTGGTAATTCCTTTAAAAGGGAAGAATTCACCAAATTTTGAAAAAAGAGAAGGCAGAGATTTACTTCATTCAAGAGACAAAGGTGCAACAGATGAACAAAAATAATATAGAAGATTGGAAGAAGCAAGGTGCAGCGACAGATACCAAAGAAGATGATAAATCTCACCTTAGAGCGATGGTAAACAAAATTAGAAAAAACCCTAAAGGACTTTAGCATATGAAATGTGGAGCAAATTAGCATATCTAATAATGAATGACTCATCATTTAGCCCAAAGAACCATAAGAGATAAAAACTTCTTAGGAATTTCTTATTCCACCCTATAGAGTGAAAAACACACAATGGAATTCCAAAAATGCCTCTGCATAAATCGGAAATGCATTTCAAGTATGCACCCTTCAATACAATACAAGTCCAGAAGTCTATCCATCATATTTTAAAGAGAAAACAAAATTGGAGATATATCTCTGGTTGTTCACGAAAATGCATCTCCGGTAAATTAGTGCAAGAAGATTGGAATTTTTGCCACCTCACTATTTACCTGCAATTCGGAAGTGTATATCTGAGAAATTCAAAAGCCACAATGCTTAAAACAGTAACCAGCATGATCATCTCATTTCATAAACCTTCCATAAACTTCTCCAAAAACCCTTTCATTCTCAATCAAATTTTTCACTCCAAAACTTCATTCTTGTGGTTCATCATATCAAAAGGAGTTCAAGAAAGTGGAATTTAAGATAAACTTTATTCATTTCAATCCTCATTGTTCACATTAATCTGGTTTTTCAGTTGAAGAAAGATCGTGTAAATACCGAAGATACATTTACGCGACCACCTGGACGTTGAAGTGTAATGTTTGAATTATGTTAAAAAAATTCTTAATGCATTTCTTATGTTATGTTATCGATGTTTGAATTATGGTATTTTGAGTTTGTGAATTTGGTTTATTTCTAGTCAGTTTTTTCTACTATATGTGTATCAACATACCGAAAATGTAATTTCGAGTACGTCTCAGAAATATATTTTTGATTTTAAAAAATATTTTTGAAATTTCACGTGATGTATAAGAAAATCATAGGGTAGAAAACTTCTTTGTAATCGATACTGGGCATAAGCCCAACATTAGTTTCCTTTAAAAAAAGTTAGAGTTTTGTTTTTAAAAAAAAAAAAGACTTACATGTTTTAGCCCCTTACTTATATGTCCGAATAACTAATAACAATATGGACTAGGATAAAAAAAAAGTACTAAATCAATATGGATATAAAAAAATAAATGAAAATAGAGATTCAGTAAATAGAATTTGAGAAGGAAAAGTCACCATAACTTTTTTTCTCTATCTCCGTGTTAATGTTACATCATTCTCTTTCATCTTAACTATTATTTATTTCATAAAACACTATAAAATATAAAATACAGTAAAGTCACGATAATTTTTCCTTTAAAGGCATTCAATCCCTACCCAAAAATTTGTGATTGAAAATTCTTTTTGACACCTCTAATAAACAAAAACGATAAAAACAAATACTAGTGCTCAAAATCCAACTTCAATAATTTTATCTTGTTATTTTTATTGTATCAAACACTAACTTAACCAGCTCAATTGCATGAGAAAATGGATGATGCACTGACAGTGTAAAAAAGTTTTACACTATCAACCAATCAAGATCATGTTAAACGCCAAATCATACTGTAAATTTAAATTAGTAATATGACATGACAGAATAATATATTTCTATTGGATGACAGTATAAAACTTTTTTACAGTAAACTACCTTTTTAACTCTAATTGTATAGGTATGGTGTTCAAATCAAACTCTAAATACGTAGCAATGTCATAAAAAAATAATTGAGAGAAAATTTTACAGTCTATTGTAATTCTTCTTTACTCGAAAAAATAATTTGTCTAGTTACATGCAAAAAATATCTAATTTATAAATAAAAAAAATTAACCCTATCCTAATCCTAAAGAAATGAACATTTAACATTTCTAATTAAATGTGACTATATCGTAGTCGAGGTTTTATATGATTCTCAAATATACATAAAAGACTATACTTCTACAACCTAACCATTACTATCACTTTAAAATATGAGCAAAAATCTACTATATTTCATAATTACCATGTAGTTGTTGTTGAGAATCAAGTGTGAGTGTGGTTAATAGTCCCATATTGGAAATGTGTGTGGTGACTTGAGCATATATAAGTGGGAGAACCCACTCACCTATCACCTTAAGGTTTTAGGTGGAGAAGTGGTGTCTCTCCCACAAAGATGTGTTGCTCAAAGGAATGTCCCGGAATAAACAATGCTCCCGACTCGATCCTCCCCCGATGTTGCGCTAACAATGGTATCATGAGCCTTTGGTTCGAGAAAAAAGGGACCGGCTAAAACTTGTAGTTGAAAGTAAACGGATACATGTAGTTGAAGAGAATCAACGGATACATGTAGTTGAAGTCAACGGATACAAGTGTATGTGGAAGAGAGAGCTTCCACATGAGGGGGAGCATTGTGTAAGACTCACACTTGAGGGGGAGTGTTGAGAATCAAGTGTGAGTGTGGTTAATAGTCCCACATTGGAAATGTGTGTGGTGACTTGAGCATATATAAGTGGGAGAACCCACTCACCTATCACCTTAAGGTTTTAGGTGGAGAAGTGGTGTCTCTCCCACAAAGATGTGTTGCTCAAAGGAATGTCCCGGAATAAACAATGCTCCCGACTCGATCCTCCCCCGATGTTGCGCTAACAGTTGTTATCCTGAAAATTCCTTGCAATAAGGAGGAACGTGTATTCCCAGGTTGATAGCCTTAAGGGTAAAGGGAAGATTCTTACAAATAAAGGCGTCTCAGGCGATTAAGACTTGTGTGGAAAATGTACATTAAAAAGTCAAAGTAAAGATGCGTCGAAGGAGTACATAGGTCGAATCAACCATGATATGGATTAGAGGTAATGGTCGAAGGAAGTCTTTTCAACCACAGAGGCTTCCCATATTTGGCAAAAATTATCATGTTTATGTCTTTGACAAAGGCAAGCATCGAGGCCAGGAGCGGTTAATTCGTAAAGAGCCAAAGGCGGGAAGTTTCAAATTTCAAAGTCACAGACAGTTACTTCGAGAGGTCGTGCATTGTAGGCGCCAAATATGTGGAAAGATCTCGTGAAGCGGTTGTTTTTAGTCTCAGCTTCAGCCGTAGATTGCCTTAGGCAGTTATCTTTGTAAATTATTATAAATAAGTCATTTTATGTAGAATTAAGTGTGTTCGCTGGTATATTCAAACTGCTTGCCAAAACTCTGCCCAATTTCCGACTTCAGAAAAAAAGAGTGAATAAGCATTTGACGTACGTGAATCACCACTTTTATTTCAATGCAAAACTTTTATGTTTCAGTTATTTACTTTAAAGTTTTTACATGTATTTTATTCATTGATCAGCATTCATTCTACATTTTCGTGTACGTTGACACTCTTCTGATTATGAGTCTCGAGTTCACAAAAGAGTCACTCGAGCCTTGCTTCGTGTAGAACAAACCTGAATTCACGACCTTATGTCGGTCACGAGTCACCATAGTAGGTCAAGATCAGTGAATACTCAGATTTGTTAAGTTATTATGTTTAGGTCTGTTTTCGTCGGTCACGAGTCACCTGCCGGTCGAACCTAATTCATTATGTGGAAAGTCGTTGTACTTGTTCTTCTGGTCTTAGAAAACCGTTTCTTGGGCTAGCGTCATCGACAGAACTGGTACAATATCAAAACCTTAGCACTTGTCTCAAATTCAACTGGTCGATCTTGCAAGTAACTTTTAGTTTTAAGACTTTGGGAGGATTAACGGTTGTTTACCAATTCCCACAGTAAACAGTAGTCTAGAATTGAGTACATATAAATTTCAAGTTTCTCAATATATATATATATATATATATATATATATATATATATATATATATATATATATATATATATATATATATATATATATATATATATATATATATATTGGAATATTCCGTTAAAAAATATAATAAATATAGTATAATGATATTGTATGGAAAAGAAGATACAAACAAATGGAATAATGATTAGATTTAGATGTGGTCGAATAGATGATTGTGTAAAAATTTTATAAAACAAAAAAGAATTTCCTTTATTTTCCCTTTATATCCTAAATCTAAATCACTCATCCCTGGTTTCCATCTTCAAAATATTATACATTCGAATATTATATCCTTAAATTGACATTGACATTTTAATTTGTTATTATATCATTAAATTGACATCGACATTTTAAATTGTTTATTTTGGGATAAGACTTGAACAGAACCTTCAACAAAATTTATAATAATATTAAAGAGAATAGTTATAGTACTAGGTTTGTCAAAAATGTATACTACTTCAACATATATTTATTTTTATAATTTTTGATATCGTAAGAGAAAAAAATTAAAATTTTCAATGATAAATTAAATAAATACAATTATTTTGTAAGCTGACCAAAGGCTAAGTCAGTCAATTAACATATTTTGGCTCAATTTTTCAAAGTCCAATTTTTACCGGATATCTAGTCAAATTACTAGTATTTCATCATTTTTATGAATTAAAAGAAATAAAAATGAGGTTGAAAGAAAGAAAACAAGTGGCATGGTGTTAGTTTTATAATGAGGTGGGAATCTCTCTAAATTGCATTGATCCAAACTTGCAAGCAAGGTATTTCTTGAAGCATCAAAATCAGAGTTACTTAAAGAGCAAACTAATTCCTAATCACAAAAATTACTGCCCCTTCATCACGTTTTCTTCTATGAATTCAATGATCCCACACAACCACCAATTCCAAAACCTACCACTTTTTTCCCTTCCACACCTTAACTTGTATATTTTTCTATAAAGCCTACAATTTCACCATTTATCATAAAAGGATTGGATATTTAATGGGTGGCAAACAAAAGAAGATTAGTGAAAGAGCTAGTAATCAGGTTATGGGTTTCAAAGTTTCTCAGAAGCCTGTTGTAGGGTTTGACCTTATGCAGAACTGTGATCTTCCTCCACCTTCCAAGGTTTTTCTAGGTTCAGATAAAACTGTCATATTATCCATGAATAGGGTCTGTAACATTTCTGGCAGAGAAAAAGTGCAAGATAGTAAACAGCATGGTGATTACTTGCTCGAAAATGGTGATGAAGAAAAGGATAAAAGAGAGCTTCTTAAGGCGCTGAAAGCGTCTCAAACACGAGCTAGAGAGGCAGAAAAGATGGCTGCTATTCTAAACAAAGAAAAGGATGGTCTCTCTGTTGCTCTGTTGGAAGAGGCCATGCAGTTGTTTGCATATCGCCAAAGGGTGAGATTGCTTGAGCTTCAAGTTTTGAACCTCCAGCAAAATCCAGCAATGTTGATGCCTGCAGAGGGGGCTGTAGGGTTACCTGATGAAGAAACAACTAGTGTCAAATGGGTTCTGGCTTTGATATTTTCATTGGGAATTGGGGTTGCCACTGCCCTTGCTTGGTGTTACACTAGTCCTGCTGCTATTACAGATGTGTAGTTGATACATGAAAAAGACAATCTGCATATACAAATTTTTGTTTCATTATCTGTTTTTGTTTATTAACTGTAACATAATTTGAAGTGTTGTAATAAACTTAATTTGATATGATACTATATATGAAAAGTCGAAAAAGACCCAGATGATGCAACTTATATTAAATAAGTCTCGTGTACAAGATGGTACAGAGTAGAGTACAGAACTGCTATTATATATACATTAGTTCACATCTTTGCATTTTCCAACCCCTATGCACATAATATTATTTACCACTATACTAAACTCACAATCACCACACAAATAGCAATTTATATGATGGCCTTGTGTATAGTTCTCAAATGATCATAACATTCATCACTTTCTGAAAAGATTTCCAAGCAAACCCAGCAGACATGTTTTCCGCACTTGCATTCAATGTGATTGCACCCATCTATCTTTTCAATTATTTGCCCACAAGCAAAGCAGCTTTTGACTTCTTCCTTCCCTTTACACCACTCCTTCAGAGATAAGTTCGGGTCATCTTTCAACTCTCGGTATGCCTCGCATGAGTAGAATGGATGATACTCTATGTGGCATTTAGTACAAGTCTCCACATAACATGCCCCACAACTAAATGGCTCACTACGTTCGCCGGGATCTGCAACTCGATAAATTGAGGGGCAGTCGGGAGACGGACAAAACCTATAAGTTCCTGAACTCGATGTTACAAAAGCTCCCAAAGAAGCCCTGAAAAGGTCATCCAACTTGTCATTTGACAGGAGAGTTCTGAAATCCGTAAGCAGAATAGGATCTCCACAGCCCGTGTGAGCACAACATATTGGGAAACTGCCTTGGTTTTTTATAGCAGATTCACACTGCTCAACCAGACACAACCGGCAGAACAAATGACGACAGCCTTCAAGTTGATATCCATCCTCAACCTCACACAAGCAAATTGGGCAACTAGGTCCTGCATCGAGTCTCTCAACTGAATGAAGGCTTGAGCGCGCAATCTCCAAAGTTATTTCCTCTACTCTTGGTTTCAACTCCTTGTTACCATGAAGAAAAATTGCCTGTTGGCGTGTGTTAAGTTTGAGATCAGCCCCAGGTACCTTCTCTTTTAGTCCATGAAGATCTGGTCCAAAATTCTTAACCACTTGTTTCATTAAGTCAGGAGGTAGGTCCCTCCCTCTCAGAGGGATTACTAACTGCTTTTCTTCATGGAGGGAGAGTAGAGATTGAATTAACTTCTGCTGAGCCAAAGCAATTGTTTCTGGCGAGCCAAAAATTCTTAAATTCAGGTTCTGCCTGTCAAAAACAATGTATGTTTTTGTCTCTTGTTGTATGGAGCATTTAAGACTAATGCCATCTCTGGATAACATGAGCTGTAGAGCTGCGGGGGTAAGGCTGCCATGGTCAATGATTTTCCCTCTCGACAGTTCTTCCAGAGGTCTCCTAACTTCTGCCACTGTCATGGTGGCATTGGCTGTTATCTTCAGCCGGTGGGAACCATTAGCAGTTCTGTTTAGGTTCCACTCAAGACCTAACCAAAAGACCATTGATTGTCAGCAGTCAAATCTTAAGATTGTTTTTAAGAAAATGCAATTAAACTTGTCTCACAATCACAATATAAATAAGCTTCCAGTTTGTAAAATTCAACTTCACAAATATATAACAAAAATAGCTATATAGTGCCTATGAAATATTAGCTTGACCCACTGACCATGTTAAGACCCCTCAAGAGTAGTCAATTTTACAATCGTGCAACAAAAATATTTATCAGCTTTAAATGGGTGATATCAAATGATAGCCCACTCGTTTATGTGACAGTTAAAATATAGCCCACTCATTTATGTGCCAGTTGAAATATAGCAAATCTTTTTTATAAACGCAGAATAAATTTTAAGTAAACCAGAGAAGCTATAAAAAGAAGCAATTGTGGGAGGAAAAAAATGTGCAATAGATGACGTGACAGAAGCTAACAACCAAAATAAGGGGGGTTTATTTTTGACAGAAATTCCATTTTATAAGAAATTCCAAAATGAAAGTAACTATGCACACTACCTTAAATTGTGTCCATCTTAAACAAATGAATTCTTACATCCAAATCCATACGTATAAAACATCACCTTCTAAGAAACAAGTAAAAAAAGGGGACCAACAACAACAAAAAAACACTACTACTCGCTTCTTTCATTTTTCTAACCTGTTTATTTTGAGAGGGAAGGGGTGCAAAAACATACTGCTGAATCTTAACTGGATAGAAGTTATTATTTTCATAAAATAAACAGCACAAATGAACAATAGAGACATGGGGAACATTAAGTTGCAACCAAGTAAATTAAAGGGTCGGCTTTTGAAAAAACATCAACAGAAAAGTGACAAGCATCTATAAAAGAAAATGAGCATAATGATGGCATACCATTTAAATTGTTGAAACTTGCAAGAATTTTTTCCAGTTGTTCCGCAATCACATGATACACTGGTGCAGGAAATATCAAGGAGCTATGAAACAACTGCTCACACTTTATCTTTTGCCATGACAGACATCCAGGCAATACCTTTCCTTCAATTTTTTCCAAAGCTTTAGCTGCTTCTAAATGTAATCTTCCATCAAAATTAATTAAAGCTCTCATGAAAGAATCCTTTGGCTCAGGTGAAAATACCTGAACACGGAAAGAACTAATATGAGGGTCTACTTTGGGCATTAAGGGGGAAATTAGTTTAAAGAGTGCCTCTTCGCAGGCACTGCATGGTGGATTTCCAACAGCCTCTCCCCTCACCACGAAAAAGTCCAGAATCCTTCTAGTTGTAGCAGTTCTTAGTGCATCCAAAATTTCAGTTTCTGGAAGCTCTCTGTCAAGCCCAGTTATCATAATACCGTCCCTAGACTTATTACTAGGTGCACAACGAACATACCTCCCTCCAATTGCAAGGTTATAAAAATCTCTCAACATGAAACTGACATCATTTTTATCACATATAACTATGCCAAATCCTCTGCTAAGTCTACGAGGCCAAAAAATTTTTGCTTTAACTTCAGGAACTGAAAATGTTTTATCCCCTCCCATAGCTGATTGTGAAGGAAGTATTTTCAAGTTCGAGCCACAAAACTCTTCTCCATCCAGCTCAACAGCTTTTTTGGCAGCATCAGGGGACAAAAATGTTATCTTGCCCCATTTTTCTCTATCTGAATGATCCTTCCCCATTCCTGGGAACTTGTACACAGCACATATAGAACCTGAGGTATTCTTCTCAAAAAACATCAGGAGCTCCTTGTCATCAATTGCATTTATGTTTGAGTGATACACATCAACACTCAAGGAACGCTTCTCGAGTTCCAGATGTTTTATCTCAGCACCAGACCCAAACAAAGCCATAGGTGATGAGGAACCAGACCCGTGATACAAACATTTTTCCATACATTCGGTGCGTAATCTCTTTTTCTCGTATTCTAAAACATCACTCACCAACATAGTAGCTGTATTCATATCGTGTGAAGCAGTGTATAACTGGATAATATTCTCGTCAACATTCACTTCAACAAAGATTCTTTCATCCAAACAAGCTTTCCTAATGCGTGAAACAACACCAAGCAAATTACTGTTGAATTTCCCACAAAATCTTTTTAGAAGAGTAGTGCCAAAACCAGTCAATGTCTTAGTTTGCAACTTCCGATCTTCCATCTTGGATACATCAAACGAGGGAGGAGGTTGAAGGCTGTATAATGATTCAAAGTCAACAGCACTAACACAGACCAGATATTCATTAGACACTGAAAGAAGGTCACCGAAAACCACCCAACTAGGCTTCTGAGCAAATACGAGCAAGGAAGAAGATGGATGCAGTTGAACATGTTGTCCAGTTTGCGCTACTTCATAACCAAGTTGATTGCGTCCAGAAAACATAGCTACATTATCAGAAAGTGAGGCCAGTATAACCTTTTTTATATTCTTATGATGAACAGAAGGTGTATGAGGATCCCAACGCCAGTAACTTGGAACAACAAAGCCATGTTCACGCTCTAGGAAAGATTCATACTCCAAAACTGTGTCTTGGCATCTCCTCATACATTTAGCATTGATGCTGTTTTCCCAACACCATTTATTCCTCCTCTCTCGAGGCAGAGCCTCCCATTCTTTGTACACAGAGAGAAGAGTAAAAAGGTCACCGTCAGAATGGCAAAACTGCACTTTGAGACAATCAGATCTTTGCTTATCATCTTCATTACCAAATCTGCAGAAAATAGTACTTGCATTGGGCATCATGGCAGCAAGGACAACACCTTCTCTGCCCAGAGCAAGTTGGAAACAGCCAAGAATAAGCTTACCATGCCTAGGTTCAATCCCCATTCTTGCCAAGTACTTACCTTCATATGTTAGCTCATGAACATTATTGTTCAGTTTAATGAATCCTAATTGAATTAGATTCCTGACCGCCATCTCAATAGAACTAGGGCTTGGAGCATCCACAAAATCGAAATCCTGCACATTCTTCACCCCTAAAGCAAGGATCTTCAAAACTGCTACACCAAGATGAACTCTCCGAATCTCAGGTTCTTGATTTAGTTTCATAGAATGATAATCAGCTTCTGAGTACATCCTATAGCACCTGCCAGGCTCAGTCCTCCCAGCACGACCAGCCCTTTGATTAGCTGAGCTCTGGCTGATCAAGCAAACCTTAAGTACATTCATTCCAGTGCAAGGATCAAATCGGCAATCTTTAACCAACCCGGAATCTATCACATACTTAACACCAGGAATTGTAATCGATGTCTCTGCAAGATTCGTTGAAAAAATCACTTTTCTTTTTCCAGGATAGTTCTGGAAAACATGAAATTGCTCTTCGGATGAAAGTTTTCCATGCAAAGGTAGAGCAACAGCAGATAGGACTTTAAACTTTTCGCAGGCCCATTCTACTTCTACTTGTGAAGTCAGAAAAGCAAGAATAGTTCCTTGCTTCTCTGTCTTGTGAATCTCTGTTGCCATTTTGACAACATCAAAAACATAGGATGCCACAGTGGCGGAGCCAGAATTGTCTACATAATCAGAAGCAACATATCTCATCTCAACCGGGAAGTTTCTCCCGTGTACATGAAAAACTCCACAGTTATAGAAATAATCCGATAGCTGTTTTGCATCAGCCGTGGCAGACATAATGATAAGGCGCAAGTCAACCCTCTTACAAAGTAAATTTTTTATCAGTGCCAGAAGTAGATCCGTATTTAAGCTCCTTTCATGAGCCTCGTCAACTACAATGCACGATACCCCAGACAAATTTCGATCAGTCATGTACTGCTGCAATAAACAATGATCCGTCATGAATGATATCCTGGAATCAAACTTCTCGCTGGATGAAAATGTAGAAACACACTGTATTGAATTTTCTTCATAACATCCCCTACTTTCCTCCTGCACCCTTTGAGCCAATGACTTGGCTGCAATCTTGCGAGGCTGGGTGCACACAATTGACTCATCAGCCCCAATGCCAGAATCTGCTAGAAACTGCACTATTTGAGTACTCTTCCCAGAACCAGTCTCTCCGATCAACACAGTTATCTGCACAAAACCTACTAATAAGAACAACCACAAAAATTTAAATAGCAACATAACTAATACTCCATTCAGTCCTTAATATAAGAAATAGTTTGCTTTTAAAATTCATTGAAAAACCAATCTATAGTTTATAATGAATGAATCTAAAAAACAAACTTTTTCTTAAAATAAGGACCAGAGGGAGTAGTTTGCACGGGCAAATCAAACGTTTTTATTGTTGCACAACCAACAAATACAAATGCGTATATCTTTTCCCATGATCACATCAACAGATTACAACAAAACAAAAAAAAAACATTATTTTCAAGCATATGTATGAAGATACCTGTTGATGATGTATTTGCTGAAGAATTTCCTGCCTATAAGCATAAATGGGCAATCCTTCTTCAAGTCTTCGCCGTTCCCGGACAATGAAACTGTGAATCTTCTTCCAATCAAAACTCCCATCAAACCTAAACACAGGAATAAAATCTTCACCACTCTCCACGTCATTACTCTCTTCCAAGTGCTGCAAAATACACTCCATCGCAAACTCAAACTCCTTCAACCTCCTCTCAACCAAACTCTTCTCCTCCTCAAGCCCTTTCTTTTTCTCAACATGCTGCTGCTGCACTCTAACAGGAAAAGGCTTCCCCAACAACCCCTTAACACGACCAATCTCCTTCGACAAACCATCCCACTCCTCCACCCACTTCTTCACTTCCTTCCCCGCCATCAACTCATTCACATGCCTCACAAAAAGGCTCCTCAGCCTACCTTCAAGCTCATCCCTATCAGAAGGCACCATAACATTCGAAATCAACTCCGGCGTAAAATCATGCCCTCCAACAAGCCGCGATTCCCAGAACCAAACAACAGCTTCACGCGCATCCGTCCACTGAATAAAATTCAGCGACGCAGCAACACCATCACAGGGGTAAAAACAATAATTATCCGGACTCGGCTTACATTTCCCTATCAAACACTCAACATCGTCGCGGTGGAGAGCGCCACGGCCAAGGTGGAGGAGCTTAAGAATGAAATTGGGCTCACGGTGAGGGGGATTCCGCTCTGGAGGACGGTCAACACGGTGGTTGGTGAAAAATCCAGGTTTCCGGTAACGGTAATCAGGACACGGTGGTAGACGGTTGAAATTGGGGTTTTGACTGGACGGAATAGTCTTCTTCATGGTGAAGCAATTAGAAAGAGAATAGCAAAACCCTAATTTTGAAGTGAAAAAGTAGAGAAATGTGTTGATTGTGATTAGGGGTTTGATAGTATTTAATATTAATGTGTGCGCTTCGTTTCTGTTTCTTGGTTACTACTCCTTTCCACTGGGTAGTGTAGTGTGACCGTAGGATTACTTTCTTTCCTTTTCAAATTTCTTTTAAATGCGCAGATTTCAAAAATTGGATTATCTCGTATATTATTTATTAGGTTAGAATATTAATAATTACTAATATTAACCATATTTTTTATTAATATATTTATATATTAAGTTTACTTTTTAAAAAGATATACCTTATTTATTTTATATGAATTCACTGAACATTTATTATTTGTTGCCTATTGTTAATAAAAATACTTAAACCAAAATTAGAACGAAATTAATAATTACTAATATTAACCTTATTTTTTATTAATGTACTTATATATTAATTTTACTTTTTTTAAAAGATATATTTTATTTATTTTAATATGAATTCACTGAACATTTATCATTTATTGGCTATTGTTAATAAAAATACTTAAACCAAAATTATAATGAAATTAATAATTACTAACATTAACGAAATTTTTTATTAATATCCTTATATATTAATTTTACTTTTTAAAAAATATATATTTTATTTATTTTTATATGAATTCATGGAATATTTATTATTTATTGCCTATTGTTAAAAAAAATACTTAAACTAAAATTATAACGAAATCCTACCATTAAACTTTTGCCGTGTTTACGCGATAAAAATATTATAAATCAGTTGATCTTTATTGATTGAAAAAATTAAATTATTTTTTTAAAATAATTAATTTTAAATTAGAATCGTCCAATCAGATGCTTTAATACAAAATTATTTGAAATCTGAGTTTAAAATACATGAGTTTATAATTGTACTATTTATATTTCTTTCTAAAAAAACTTTAACAAAAACTAAAAAATACTATTTCAAAATCAATTAGTATAAGTCAAAAGTTACATGAACTAGTCCGATTCAAATATTAGGAAAAAAAATTGAGTATTTTAGGTGCATTTAATGTTATTATTACAAAAATATTATTACAATGATTTTTTTTGAAGTTACTAGAAGGCGGACATTAAAAGTAGGGGTAGGCTGATAAATGTATTAATTATTCCTGTATATAAAACTAATATAATTATATTAAATATTAAAATAAATAAAACTATCTCTTCAAACAAAAAATAAAATTTTAGATAAATTAGTAAATTCAGCCAAAAAATTAAAATATCTGAATAGGATAGTAGGATTTTAATTTTTTTTTAAGTAAATTAACTAAAGTTAGGCTCGACTTAGTCTATTTTTACATCTTAATTACAAATATTATCATCAATCAAATGAGTTTAATTTTAATTTTGTAAAAATAATCACTACATTTATTTTAAACAAAATATTTTCTTACAAAAATGTTTATTTTTGTAACTATAGTCTTTTTATTTATATTATATATATTTTATTTATTAATATGCATATATAAATAATTGTATTTATAATACCTATTTCATGCTTATAATATGGATAATTTTGTTATTTTATAGAGAGAAAAAAAAGTATGAATTTATATTTTAAATAGGCAAATCCGAACAAGTCCATAAAGACACATAAAATATTAGTTGTAATTTTATGTTATTAATTTATTTGAATTCTATAATTATCTTAATCTTAATTTTTGTTGGTCCTCCCAAAAAAAAATTGGTTAGGGTTTTTTTTTTAAATTGATTATACTTCGATGCGATCAAAATCTTTTTAATTTACTCTATTTGTTCTTTTATGTGGTTGATTTTGTGCTTATTCATCTTGATTCGTCTTCATCTTATAAGTTTATTGTTAAATTATGTCTTTAATTTGTTAACTTCATGTTTATTCTACTAGATCTAGTAAGATTATAATCATTTTTTATAGCTTTTATTTTTTATTTTTTTTATTACAAAGAGGATCAAAGGTCCAGAAAAATAATGAACTATACCACACCCACCAAGCCAGAAGAATGGAAAGAAAAAAGTTAGGCATGGAAGTGGATACATAACCAGATTAAAGATTAGTAAATTCACACCTTTGAAATAATTTTCTGAAACTTTAGGGGTCTCGCAAGTCACCCTCATAAAATTGGCTTTTAAAAGGGTTATTTTTAATAATAGACTTGATTTCCTATTTGTGTTGAGCCTTGGATGTGCTATGATAACTTCCCTCAAACCTGGTTACTTAGATTGGGCCTTAAGTTGATCTCCCTTAACTGCAGACCTAACAACCTTCCTAATTTATGGTGCTTTTGCAAATGTCCCTTAACTCCAAAAATCCTTTATGTGGAGATCGGTACATAGCATTTACCACCATAGTAGAGAATAATTTCATTTGGTTGGTAGCCATATATGCTTCAACCAACAACATAAGAGGAAGATATTTGTGGGTAGATTTAAATAATATCCTCATTACACACAAATTTCATTGGTGCCTCATAGGAGACTACAATGTGATCTTCAGAGCCCATGAGCATAAAGGATCCTTAAATCCTGCTAAGCCTCTTAAGAAAGAATTTTTATACTGTTCAAACTCAAATGAGTTTTTTCATTTGCCAACAATGGGAGCATTTTACACTTAGTATAATGGTAGAATTTGTATAGTTCACACCCTCAAAAGACTAGATAGGGCCATTGGCAACATCGGCAAGCTAGCTTCTTGCACAAAAACTTCTTGCATCACCTTTCCTAAAGTAAGGTCAGACTACCACCATATAAGGATGGACTTCAACTTTTCCACAGATACGTATCCCCTACTTCAAATTCTTACAAATGTAGAACATGCATCCAATTTGCTTGGAAGTGATTAAAAGTAGTTGGAATGTCAAGATTCATGGTTGTCCTATGTTTATCCTATCTGATAAACTTAAAATCCTAAAGGGTAATCTTAAAAGCAGAAATCATAACATTTTTGGAAATGTGTATTCAATGGTCAAAGAAGTTGAATACAAGTTGAACCAGGTTCAGATAAAGATCCAGGATGAAATCCATTCCAAAGAGCTGAGAACTCTAGAAAAAGGTTGCACGATTGACTCGGGGATGACCCTTCACATGGAAAACTTGTTTTGTAGGGAAAAGGCTAGAGTAAATTGGCATTTAGATGATGATAGAAACATCGGGTTCTTTCATAAGATGGCTAAGATTAAGCAGGTACTAAATCTATTTTTGCTCTCAAAATTAAAGGTTCTCTCATCACTTTCCAAAAGGTGCTTGGAGACCATGTTGCTGATTATTTCAAGTCTTTATTAATTGATCCTCATATAATTGTGCATGATCAGAATCTAATTAATATATGCATCCCTCGCCTCATTTATGAAGAAACCAACATCGTGCTCACTAGAATTACAAGTAACTTGGAGATCAAGGAATGAGTTCTTGACCCTGATGGCTTTGGTGCCTCCTTCTTCCATCATTTTTGGGAAATAATTCACCTAGACGTCATTGAAGCTTTGGTTCATTTCTTTAACTCATCTTGGATTCCACCTAGTTACAATGCAAACATTTTCATCCTTCTTCCTAAAATTTCCAATGCATACTCCATTGAGGTATTCAGACTCATAGCCCTTACCAATTTCAAGTTCAAAATTATTTTCAAGGTTCTAGCCAATAGAATGGCCTCAATCATGCCTCTAATCATCTATGGGGAGCGAAAGGGTTTTGTCAAGGGGAGATGCATCAAAGACTATATTAGGATTACCTCTGAGGCCATTAACTTGCTCCACGAGAAATCTTTTGGATGCAATACTGCTATGAAAGTAAACATCACTAAAGCCTTTGATTATCTTAACTGGTTTTTTATGCAAGCACTCAAGGCTTTTGGGTTCAATGACAACTTTAACGCTTGTATATTGGCCATTGTTGAATCTACTAAGATTTCAATTTCATTAAATGAAAAGCTCCAAGGTATTTTCAACTGTGGGAGAGGTGTGAGGCAAAGTAATCCTCTCTCATCTCTCTTTTGCATTGCTGAGGAAGTCCTTAGTAGAAGCATTTCAATCCTTGTAGCTCAAAGAAAGTTTAAGCTTATGATGTATGATTTTCTGCAATGGTGACAGATCTTCTATATAAGCCCTCATTGACTTGCTCCTTAGATATGCTGAAGCCTTATGTCAACATGTAAATCCATCAAAATCTTTTATGTCCTCTAGTTCCATGTCTGAGTCTAGACTAAATCATATCTCAAATATGCTTGGATTCAAGATAGGATCTCTTTCTTTCTTATTTGAGGGTCCCTAATTTCAAGGGCATTTCAAAGGCTTCTTATCTTAAACCTATTATGGATAGAATAAAAGAAAATATGGCTAGTTGGAAGTCATCTCTTCTCACTTTTGCTGGAAGAGTTCAACTAGCGAAGTCTATTATTAAAGCAATGTTGGTTCATGGTTTCTCAATATACTCTTGGCATCTTTCCTTAATTAAAGACCTTGAAAAATGCACTAGAAACTTCATTTGGTCTATGAATATCATGAAAAGGAAACTAGTCACAGTTTCTTGAGGTAAGGTTTGCAGTCCCTTAAGCCTAGGTGGCCTTGGTTTGAGTCTTTGAGATCTATTTCAACCTTCAATACAACCTCAAATTTGAAGTTTTGTTGGGACATTCTTATATCCAAAGAGCCTTGAGCCATGCTGCTGAAAACTAGAGTTCTCAAGAATAACAAACCAATATCTCATCACATTTCATCTTCCATCTGGAGTAGCATCAAGAGAGAGTATGAGTTTATGATTCACAACTCTAAATTCATCATTGGTGATGGCCTTACTACCAATTTTTTTACTAGATGCTTGGATTGGCCCACCTCTTATCCATAATGCCCCTAACATACTTCTATTAACACCATCATTATTGTGTCCGATTTTCTTCATTAAGGTACTTGGAATTTCATATACCACATCGTCTAGGTAATGCCTAACCTATCAGCCCAAGTCCTGCAAATCACTTTTCCTTTGGGTCTTAGGGATGACATTCACATTTGCTCTCACTCCACAAACGGGGAATTGCCACTTAAAGATACTTTTGTCACTAAATCAGTTGTTATGTCTCTTAAAACTTGGTGCAACAATCTATGGAATGCTAACATGCCTCTGTCTAAAGCATTCACAATTTGAAGGTTTTGCAACAATAAGCTCTTAACTGATGATAACTTGTGCATAAGAGGTTGTTATGGTCCATCTAGGTGCAGTCTCTGCAATTTGCAACAATAGTCTTTTAACCATCTTTTCTTCTCTTGTAATTTTTCCTACAAGTTATGGCATTGGTTTCTAAGCTTGGTAAAAGTTTCTTGCCCATCAAATGTCCTTGAAGCTTTTAACTTATGTGATAGAAACAGAGCCAACAATGCAAAGTCATCATACAAGCCTTAATTATTTCAATCTTCAATATCATTTGTTTTGCCCGGAACCAAAAGAGATTTGATCAACAATCTTTACATTGGAAGCAATCTTTGAGCATGGTTCAAACAAAAGTGGCTCTCATTGGTAATCTCACAAAAAAATGACCAATTCTTATATTCATGATTTCATAACAATCAAAAGCTTTAAATTTAATATGCATCCTCTAATTTAACATGAAGTCATATATCCCACTCCATCTTGGGTTTGGAAAAAGTTTAACACATATGGATCTTTTTTTCAATCTCGATGGCTTCTTGTGAGGGTGTGTTTGGAGATGATTAAGGTGACTTCCTCTTTGGTTTTTCGGACCTAGTAGATGGTCATTCATCTTTTCATGCTGAGCTTTTTGGGGTCATTCAGACCATTTACATAGCTGTTCATTTTGGTTGGAAGAAGTTATGGTTGGAAACAAACTCAATTATGGTGATTCTTGCTCTGTAAGGTTCCAAAATTATGCCTTGGGACATCAAAATGGTGGCTTAACACCATGGTCAAAACAAGGCCTATGGCTTTTTTCATCACCCATATCTACTTGGAAGGCAATCAATGCATAGACAAACTTGTCTCAATGACTACATCAAGCTCTACTCATCTTTTTTGGGATTCAATTCCTCATTTCCTTGTATCATCTATGTATCATAACAAACTAGGCATGCCTAGTTATAGATTAGTTCGTGTTTGAGAGGGTTTTGGTTAGGCCCCCTCTCTTATTCTCTTCTTTTTGGGTATACACGAGGACATTATAAAAAAATCTCCCATACTAAAATTATTCTATAAAGTATAAAAGGCTTAAACTATTGCTGAACTTGAAGGTAGAGTTGTTGTTTGCATGGAGGTGGGAGGCAAAACAATTCAATGATGATATTTTAAAACACTTCCTTATTGGTAAATTATTGTCAATTAAATTATGAGATCTTTTATAATTAAATGGTTTGTGTTCATCATGAATGACATAATGACTTCGTTTTGGCATTCGAGAAAGGAATTTACTATTGCTCATCATTACAAAAGTAAGTTTCTTTTTCATTTTTACCATAACTACGCGTGAACTTAATGGTAGCCTTGAGCTTCTTTGATAATGTTATGTTGATAATTTCCTTAATGATATCTCTAGTTGACACGCTTGTAAGTTTTAGAAATAGGCTTGTTTTAATTGATGTTAAAATTATATTTAGTTTAGATTTTATGTAATTCGCATCCTTCCATAATTCCCTCATGTCAAAAATTCGAAGTAAATATTTTAAAACACGTACAATTCATTAAAGACATGTTTTCATGAAACATGTATCTATGTCATTATCTAGTATGCATGATTTTAATCATCATAAAAAAAATCATAGTTCACTATTACTCTCTTTATTGGTAATTTAAATCTCATAATATACTCATTAGAATCATGAACTGAAAATTTTCTATATGAAAATTATCCACTACTAATTATTTGAATAACATTATATATTAAATTGAATTACACACCAAAGTTTCAATTTTCTCGTCTTGCATGATTCAAATTATTTTAATGATCATTTTTATCATATTGTAAAAAATCAATTTTTTATAATGAAAAGCAACCTGGAAATTTGATGAACAATTTTATTTTACTTAAACATTAAAATTTCCTTAAGTATAATACTCATATTTCGAAGGAAATGTATAATGCAAATGTATGAACTACACATCTAGTAAAATTCATATTAAGTGATAGATGAATTGAGATGCATGGAGTAGAGACACTAAATTGACAATATATGTTTAATCATACTTCGAGAAATGGAAATGACTAATATTAGTCTTTTTGGAGACTCTTAACTCAGACTCTTAACTCTTTGAAATGTATCATGTTAATCCTTTTCATCTAATTAGCGAGAAAAAAACTCAAAAACCAATAGCTAAATATGTCACTAATGAATGGAAATGACTAATGTAGTCCATTTTGAATAGCTAATAGATCAATATGAACTTTTAGAATATAATAATAACTAGAATAAATTAGTATACTAAAATACTAACTAGATTATTTATACTATTTATTTTTACGTTAGATCAATATAAACTCTTTATCTTCTTTATCATGTAGACATGTAAATATGAAAGCATATAAACATATATGATTGAACATAACTAGTGGGATACCTATGCGTTCGCACAGACACTGGTGTATTACGCGCATTTGTTTCTTAACTATAATTAAAATGAAATAAATAAAAGATAAAATTGTTTAAGAAAAAGAGTTTACTATTTTAAAAGTGAATAAATTGTTGTCAATATATTTTTTCATATATAAAAATATTTGAATCAATAGTATTTTATTATTATATAGTACTTATATTTTATATTATACGTTCAGACTGAATTAGAAATTCAGAGGGAAGAAATTGAGAGAAAACTTGATGCGTGTTATTCGCAAGTATACGAATCGTGTCAGAGTAATATAAAAGATTATCGATCCCACAGAGACCAATCGTCAATCTATCAACTTTATTGTTAAGGTGTTTATTCAAGGTGGATCGATTTAGTTGAGATGTGTGCAGTGCAGGAAAATAAAGAGATAAAATAAATGCAGATAAAAGACATGCTCGAATGTAACTCACATTTATCAGACAATGTTCGAGTTGTATCTAGATAGAACTACTTGTGGGGCAATATTATCTACTTATAGAAAGGAACAATTTAACAGGAACTTGTCGCTTTCGCGTACTAAGAACCGAGTTTACTCTTTAATCCAATCCTTTTATTGTCACTTATAAAAGGTGCTTACCGCCTTAAAGATGCAAACCTATTTTTAAGAAATTAGATACTTATCTTAGTAAAAAAATGATTTTAACTTGGAAAGATTAACTTAAAGAGATTCTTAACTTTAGGCCAAGAATCAGATTTCAAACCTATAAACGCGTCCGTACACAGTTTTAAAATCGTTTTCTAAAATATGTTAAAGATCCCTAATTAACTAAACAAAACTCTTTTCGCCCTTTTTGTTCGGTTAAAAACTAATCAAGTTTAATCTTTAGAATGGATGACTTTCGATCTTATCCATAAAATAGTTAAGTACAGAAAACTTGAGTTAAAAGTTAAAACATCCCCAACAGTGTTTCTATTAATACAACATTTGGAATACTATCATGACAATGATCTTTACATTCTAGCCTTTAAAAGTTTAGCCAAACATGGAAATAAAGATAAACATATAAAAGCAGTTGAACATGGTAAATAAAAGTGAGGCAGGAAATAAAGTAATTAAAGCAATGTAAGGCAAAGCGATTAAATAAAATAAAGCATGTAAATGAGATGGAAATAAAGGCAAGCAAGGTAATAAATCAATTTAAGTGAGTGCAAGGCAAAAAGCGATTAAATAAAGGTAAGACTGTGATAAAGAACCTGCTCCAAACGGAGTCTTTAATCTTGTACAACGGAAAGTAAATGCAACTGGAAATGAAAATGGCGGCATGATTAACTTCTACCAAAGTGCTCCAAACTCGATTACAGACTCTATCAATAGTGTGATAACTCTTCGATGTGAAGGGATTATCACTTACAAAATCTGACAATATGTGGCTTAAGTATGTAACTAAGCTTGAATGCCTTGCAAATGAAATAGAAACGACTATTTATAGAAGTTCTTGAGGCTGTGCTTTGTCAGGAATGCCCTCCAACTTATTTTGAGCGGGAAACAAAATGCAAAGACGGCGCCCGCCGAGGCCTGGATCGTGTCCGCGGCCTTTAAAAATTGAGAAGACCGTGGGATCGCGGAAGTTTGAGTGTCGGTTTAGGTCGGCACCTCGCGGCCCCTTTCTCGGTGCCCGCGGCCTTCATATTTTCCAAGATTGTAGATATTTGCGTTAGCTTTCCAACCCTTTGAACGGGACATCATTCTGATTTACGATGTAGGAGTTATGGCCAAAATAGTCAGACAACGTCTCTTGTGTAAATTGCTCCATTTCTTCTGTTTTTTCGCCTGTTTTGCTTTGTTTCTTCGCACATGCCTCTAAAATGACTAAGTACCTGAAAACAAACTAAATACCAACATAATAGTGCAAATGCAATTCAAAACAACTAGAAAACATGCGTTAATCAAGTCAAATAAATGATGTATTTGCATGTAATAAAAATCTCCCACACTTGAACATTTGCTTGTCCTCAAGCAAAAAAAATGAAGTAAACAGTATCATTAAAATAGTTATTCTGGGTCTAACAACTTTACTTTGAACAAGGCCACATCAACAAATATTATATCACAGAAACAAGGGTATCGTAGTAACACAATCCACATTTTTGTGGTCATATGTCTTTCTCTTACACAAACTAATTTACATCATGTTAATATGCCAAATCCTAGTTTACTCCTCCCATATTCTGCCCTTTTTCATTTAGACACAGTCACATTAAGCCCGTTATCCGTACACACTCATAGTAAGGCGGTCAGTTAGTGAATATGATCTTTTTGCACAGGGTTCAGGTACATAAGTTTGGTAACCCTTTTTATTTACCCAATTTCAGTTGCGGGGGATCGGACCGTGATTTGCACTACCAAGTTCAGCACCAGATACCTCTGAACCAACTAACAACAGGTTATTTTATTTTTGTAGGTTCCACGACCGTTGGATTAAATGACCGGGCGAGGGCCACCTAACTTAATAAGTGCATTCCCTTTTTTTGAATTAAAGTATTTAATTTTTAAATTTTTAGGATCATTCACTTATATTCATCGGCTTCCCTACGTAGAGTATGCTTAAGATGGTGTTGACTGCTCGAATAAACTACTTAAGGATTCAGTAAGGGTGAGATTCTAAGGCTAAGCCATAAAAACTATCCAAATGAATCTCTATAATTAAGAGAATTATAGTGTTACACGATACCAAGACAAGAAAAAATTGCAGTTCGAACCTGGCCACCAAGTAAATCAACTGTTATCATCATGTATGGACCTGATCGGCATTTCAAGATAACCTTTGATTCATCCATTAGCACAACACCAACCTAAAAGAGAATGAAAAAAAACATAATATCTTAAATCTTGTAACTGAAAGTCATCAAACTAAATCATTGACTTCAGAATAATGACTCTCATTACTACGTATTAGCAATAAAGATGCAGCTTTCAAAATCACTTTTTAAAGTGACCATTTTAGAAGCACACATGCTTCAGAGGTGGTCAAATAATTAGATTTAAATATTCTGAGTTAAAACATATAAAAAGACATCAAAAGCAAGCAAAAAGAAAGACATGCACTAACAGGATGTGCATAGAGAAAAGGACAGAAGAAATGTCAGAATACTGAAAATTTGTCCTTGAGTGTGTCTATTACCTAGCAAGTCGAAGTCCATTCCGATCAAGCCATGCACCAATAGTTTTTCCATTAATGTGACACATAAATCGGATTACAAACACTCGCAGAAAAATAAACGCTTAGAGAAAATATTGAAAAAAAGTTCTCTGTCTATTAATTTTAGGTTAATTTATTAAACAATGGACAGACTGTTTCCTAATGACAATGAGCATGTGAAGTCAAGACTCTCAATCCAATGTATTTTGATGAAGGCAAAATGAATGTCAAATAATCATATAAAAAAAGTATGAAAAAAGCTTCAAGAACAATGTATTAATTCAAGTGTCCAAGTCTTATCATGAGCAAAAGCTAGCACCAAATTATTCAAGATTAAAGTTGAAGACTAAGCATGGATCTTGATTGATAGAGGTACAAGCATGCAATTATATTGATAATTTTAGTGCTCAAATTATTCTCCAAAAAATCACTTGCATACATTGGTCATTTGTGTTCAAAATCACTTTCAAATATATTTTTTTAATCATATTTGAACCATGTTAAATCACTTTTAAATATAATTTTTTATTATGTTTGAACCATGTTAAATCACTTTCAAATATAATATATTGACTTGAATAAATCAATAGATGTTGCATTAGGTTTATTCAAATATTTAGGCAATTCTTTAAATTTTTTAATTTTTTGAAACATGCAGTTTTTGGTAAATTGTGGCGTTTTTAGCAGCCGTAACAGCACCAAAACCGCCAAAATTTACAACGTTCTGAAACAGTATTTTTATATTTGAAATTTGAAAAATGCTACGAACTTGTTAAGTCAAGTGACCGTTTTAACCGACTTAAGAAGTACTGTGCAGAATTTAAAATTATGTTTTTTCATGAACCATTGTTATTCTAAGCTATTACAAACCTTCATGAAAATGTCTCAAAATTTACCATGTTTCATAGAGGTGTTATGCACTTATAAATACATGAAATTTCAAATTAAAAATCACCTCTTTCATTGCAATTAACATCATTATATTCATTCATTTTCAAAATCAAGTGTTTTGATACTTCAACTTTTATTGAGAATTTCTCTACATGTGTTCTTCATATTATTTCAGAAAAATTTCTCTCTCATTCATAAACACTTGAGCACTAATATATCTTTATAAATTGCTTGTTGAAAGGGAAGATCAGTCTTAGTGATTGATAAATATTCATCAATTTTATTACTCAAATATATTTCCAGATTTTGGTTATTATTGACTTGCTATCCAGGATTGTTGGAAGCAAGGGTTTTTTTATTAGTGAGAGGATTGTTTTCATAATCAAGTTAGTAAATCCAAGAGGATTGTTCTTGGTGGTTGAAATCTTGTTGTCCAGGATTGTTGGAAACAAGTGAGTCATTAAGGGAGGATTATTCTCTTAGTGTACTTAGTGAAAATCCAAGAGGATTGTTCTTGGTGTTTGTGTGGGTCTTGTACAAGTCACAAACAATAGTAAAATCTCTTTCATGTTGAAAGGGGACTGAAGTACTCTCAGACTGTGAGGGGAACCAGTATACATCATTGTGTTCTTTACTTTTCTGCATTTACCACTTTCACAAATCATAACCAGAAAAGAAAGTAACACATTTCTAAACTCTTGCACCAAACCAGAAAGATAAGAACAACTTGTTTCAAAAACCGGATAAATCTTCAAAGTCCTAATTCACCCTCCTCTTAGGCGCGCTCTTATACTTACAGAATAGAACTAGAGTAATTTCAATTTAACAGTGATTTTCTCTAAACAATGCTGTCATAAAGGTAAATATTTGGATGATGTAATAAAAACACAATTCACTAAGATAGAAAAGAGTTAAATTTGTCTTCAATTCATAAATCATGGTCTCATACACATAATATGCTATTTTGGATCATTTATCCAAAAAACTTAATTTAATCAAACAGTGGGATACAACCCGTATCAGAGTTTATTATTCCTTAATAATTTGAGCCAGCTTTGCTAGTTGTACACTGAGTTATACTTTCTGTTTACTTTTGTACATTGAGTAAGTTATGTTTAATAATTTGGCGCGAGGATATGCCTCTAATACTTTTCTCTTTGAAACAAACAAAGATACCTTGCCCAAAGATACACGTGCTCTTGGTAGTAATTCACGGTGATACGTAGCAAGCTTTGTAATGGTTGTCACGACAAAACCCTAAGGGATAACTCCTGTGCCATTCCTAGACGGCTGGCACAATTGCAATGCCAATGGCCCAGCATAATTCGTCTAAAAAAGTTCACCGGCTTCGTCATTGTGAGATCCACCACCACCACCACCATGTTCACCAATGGCCCAGCATAATTGCAATGTCAATTCTATCTAATGAAAATTCAATGAATGTTTAATCCAAGATTGTTGCAACACTCCCTCATATAGTTAAAATAGTTCATGACAAACCTTGTCTGAGATGTCATAAGCTTCTCCAAGTCTGTCCATTATAGGTTTCTGCAAAAAAAAATCACAAGATGTTAGATATAAAGTTATTCACGAGCTTCTTGAGTTTAAAGGGACACGTTCTTAACAATTCCAACATCATCTAAAATCCATAACAAACATTAATTAGATAAACAACTAAGAATAATCAAACATATACAATAGCAACAATACTCTTAACTTCATTCATTTCACGATGTATTCCGTTTAAATATCTATTAACTATATCTCAACAAGTTTTTCATTCAGTGCTTTAATCTGCTTCTCAACTCGATAAGACACAAACACGTCGACTTTGACAGTAATTTGACACAATAGAATAATTATAATCCACATGCTGCAACTATAACACCCCGAATTTAATTAAATTGGTTAATTAAATTATTGAAGGATTTAAATATTTGATTTAGTCGAATTTGGATTATCGGTGTTATTTAAGGGCGTATTTGGAATTATATAAATTGAAGTCGGATAGTCGGAACATAATATTAAGAATAATATTATTTATAAGTCGGAATTATTATATTGAAGGAATTATTATTATAAGTGATATAATTAATTGTTTGAGTTATATCTCTTATTGGGCCTAAATTGATTTTGGAGGATATTAAATAAAGAGAGGATTTAAACACTAAGCCCAATTGATTTTATATTAGGGTTTTAGAGATTTTGGAAAGGGGGAGTTGTCATAATGAAGAA
This sequence comes from Vicia villosa, assembly GCF_029867415.1. Taxonomy (NCBI): domain Eukaryota; kingdom Viridiplantae; phylum Streptophyta; class Magnoliopsida; order Fabales; family Fabaceae; genus Vicia; species Vicia villosa. The sequence continues at coordinate 73,733 of NW_026705156.1, read as the reverse complement.
ACAAGAATAGAGGAGAAAGAGACAAGACTATGGAGAAGAAGAAGAAGAAGCTTGAAGATTTTTCATCCATGGTGTCAAGTAAAGATGCAATTAGAGACCCATTGAGTTGCTTCCATTGATAAGGTAAGGGTGGGGTTCTCTTCCTATAATGGGGCTTATGAAACCTTGTATGTTGGGGATTAGGGATTTAGGTTAATGCATTTGTTTGTGTTAATTGTTGCTAAAGATTATAAATCTACAAAATATTGCTTTCTCTTAATTGCTGTGGTTGTTGTTTGAAATTGACATGTTAACTCGTTTCTGGAAATTGAAGTTTTGGCCGCTACTGTTTGTGTTAATATTTGAATGGTTCAGGTTGTTTCCATTCGTGTTGTGAAACACTAGTGTTGAATATACACTTTTAATGCCATATACACTTTTTACGAAACGTGATATACTGTTTCCAATGCTATATACACTTTTTATAATTGTTCCAGGAAATTTAGAAGCCCACTGGCTGAACCAAGGATAGTAATATAACTCATCTATTTGAACTAGGTTCAAAATGGTGTGATATTACATCTCACTCGTATTATGAAACTAAGTAGTTATTTAATAGAAAATAGAAAGAATCATAGTAGTTGAAAATTTATTATTAGAACAGTATAGCCGTACCAGTAACATAACAATAATGGTTATAGGATTAATAAGATACAAAATAGTAAAACAGTCCCGTTTGATCGAAATAGTCGAATTAAAGGGTATAATTAGTTATCCGGAATTTGATAAAAATTTACGTGGTAGTTAAGTTTAATTAGTAGGTTAATATGGTGGTGTTATTTTGTTGAAATTGTGATATTTTACGAATCGACCGAAATTGGGTTTTAATTTAAATATTCTTTATAAATAAATATTGGTTTTGTGATGGAACTTGACACACATTTTAGGAATAAAATATAATGGAATTGGAATTAATATTATTTGTAATAATTTTAGGAGTTTTAGAATTAGATATAAATAATTAGAGTAATGAGATAATTTAAAATTATTATAATTTGAATAGAGTTGTTAGAGTTGCTAATAGAGTTGTCAATAGAGTTATTAAAGTTGTCAATAGAGTTGTTAGAGTTGACAATAAAGTTGCTAGAGTTATTTTGAATTACTAAGTGTCATGCTTTTGTTTGTTTTGAGTAATTCTGACATGTTTAGAGTTGTCAGTGTATAATGTCGGTGTTTGCTTTTTTATTGGAACTTCAACAATTTATATCTTTTAAACCGTAACTCCGTTCGAGTCCCCGTTCGAAGCGTTAGAAAGCTAGCGCGATATTCTTTTCAATAAAAATGGTCTTGAGCAATAGAATGCTAGAAATTGGAAATGGAGTAGAAATAGAAGTGAATTAAATTAATATAATGTGATTATTAATTGGTTGATTAAATTAATAGTTGAATTAAATTTCAATGTGTTTAATTGATTAGAATACAATTTGGAATTAGATCAACTATTTGGTTTGTCGGTAGATTACGATATATTGAGAATTTATCCGTAATTGTGTTTTGACTTGAATATGTATGTTGAGAAATATATATTATTATGTCAATGATGTTGTTTTGATATTGATTCTTTGTGGGTAGTTGGATAGCATTAATTTTAATGATTAATTGTTTGATTTTAAATGTGTATGTTCATATATAATTGGCAAAATGAGAATTAACATGAGATAGTATGGTTACTAGTGTTAAATGGATTTTGTGAATCGTAATTGATTAATTGGCCTTTTATATGTGAATGATATGTATGTGTTGTGAATGTTGTGTACAATTGGTGGATAATTCATCGAGTTGAATTATTGTGATATGCTAAATATTAAGATGGTAGAGATGATCTTAATTGCATATGTTTGTCAACATTGTACATGCATTCATGTCATGGTGTGCCTTGAAACAAAGGTGGTTTGCTTTGAAACAAAAGCGGGGCTTGGATTCTAGAGTGAATTCGGAAAGCGGTAAACTATATGTTTACATTTGGTGGCTTTGATCTTGTCCGGATCTGAAGCGTGGCTAGATTCTATATGAATCGGAAGCGGTGGAACTTTGGGTCTACATTGGGTACCACATGCATAGAGTCACATATCTTGCATTGAGTCACATTGAGGTTAAGTGATGTTGAATATATGCATTTATGTGATTGTCATGTGTACATGAGATGTGATAATTGAAATTGGTGATGTTTTGATATATAATTGGTTAAACGTGTGAATATGTGATAATGATGGATTGTGTATATATTTGGGATAATAGTATTGAATCTTTTGAATATTATACTATTAAATTTTGTGCTTACTTGAATAATTGAAATTTATTAGATGATACTATTTACATGATTATGACTTGTTGTGTGATGAAAAGTATGTGAGATTAATGACTGTAGAAGTATGATGTGTATAGTAGCTATTGATACTTGTGATGTGATGATTTTATATGTCTGAATCCTAGCATGCAATTTATCATATGCCCACTTATATGATTTGATATCTCACCCTTTTCTCTTGTTGCGCCGTTGCCTTTATATTGGTAACGTGCAGGTATTCAAGTATGAAGATTTAGTTGCCGTTACTCGAGTCGGTTGTCGCTCTGATACGTAGCACTCTGGGGGGAACGATTTATATTATTTATGATGTTGCTATTTAATTGTTTCATTTTGGTTGGATAAAATGATAAGTTAACTGAAGATATTTTATTGAATACATTCTTAAGTGATTCCGCTGTGTTTTAATAAAATAAGTTATTCTATTTCAAATGTGCTATGTATCCGCTTTATGCGACGAGGTGATTGGTTTTGTTTTAGTTATGTGACGCCTCATTTGTTTATTGAGAAATTTTGAAAACTCTGATTTTTTTTATATATAATTTCTGGGTAGAAATGGGGTGTTACATTAGTGGTATCAGAGCAGGTCGGTCCGTCCGGCCAAGTTGTCGAGTCTGTTGAGTTGTGCGACAGTTGAATGCTGTTAGTGTTTTAGTCTTTAGTACACGACACGTGTGTGAAACACTGTCCGTACTTGTTTGTTTTGTTGTAGGGATTGGTTTGATTCCAAGTGGGGGAGAAGTTTTGCTTCTCGAAGATGTTTCTGTTGTAAGGGATGGTCAGGTATGTTATCGACAAGCGACAATGCAAGTGTTGTTGAGAGTTTTGGATGTTAACCAGAGTCGAAGACAATGTGAAGTTAAGGATAATTTTGGGAGACAGAAGTTAGAGAGTGACGATGTTCAGCACGGTTGAGGACTGAGAGCTTGTCGGTGTGTTTAGCCTTTGCGTCTGATGCCGGTGTTTGACAAGTGTTAAGGTGATAAAGTTGCGGTAGACTTTATGTTGGACTCGCATAAGTGATTAAAGGACGTAGTCGATGTGTGAAGTGTTGTGAATCGTGAACCCGAGTTGGAACTCGATAATGCGCGTAGCTTGAGTTTTAGATATCTGATTTAAACTCCGTTTGAAGCGTCAGAAAGATAACGAGATGAAATGTATTATAGGAATGATTGTCGCAGCCGTAATAGATTGAGTTGACGTGATGATATTGGGATGGGGTGCAGTTGTTGTCGAAGTTATTTGAGGATTTTGGGAGATAACATAAAAATTGTTGATGCTTGACGTCGATGTTTGCAATTTGGATAACGTCAAAGATTCGTATCTTGAGTTTCGAGTATCAATTGGACGTACCGTTTGAACCTACGAAGAGGTGAAGTTGTATTCTACCTTTATGGAAATGTGTAAGCATGTTGAATAAGAATGGTTGTTACCGCAAATGTCTGAAGTGAAGTTAAGCAGAACTTGTTGTTGATGATTAAAATGAGAAGACGAGATGTTGGTATTAAAGATGTTTGACGATTGTGTGTTGCTAAGTAATTGTGAATCAGATTTGGTATTATGTTTGGACGTCGGTGTCTCATCGACAAGATCGATTGAGTAAGAAGTTATAGGAATTGTGAAAACCTAAAGTGAATCATTGGATTGCGTCGTGTTATTGGATTTAAGTGGAAATTCGGAAAGGACATTAATTTGATGTAACAACGATTTATACTCCACTAAGGTTGTCGGATACTAATTGGCAAATTGGGGAACTGATCACCCTCAATCTATTGTTAATGGTAGACGAAACTCGTATTGGACGTTATAGATTTGTCTTGTTGTCTTAATAGTGTAGAAATAATGTCTATATTTTATCGTGAAGATAGTCGCCCATTAGTTTGTGTAGCTTGGTAAGAGGGATGGTTGAGTTAGAATTAGATGAGATTAACAATCGGTGTGGTACGTTTTATGCAAGCGAGTGTCACAAAGTGAAACATTGGAATTATCAAGTAAACAACGATGTGGGGATGAGTATTGAAAAAGGTTTGAATTGGATCGAGAATTTGTGAACCGTATAAGTAGACGGAGTTTTATAGAGAATGGTGACTTAAAAGAGAATTATCAGAGTTGAGCAGCGGAAGCTTTAGGTGACACTGTTGTTGTAAGGCTTGAGGGAGTAAGAAACTATACGTTAGAAGTCGGTAAAGATGAGTTATCTTGATATTTGGATTGATGGACTGTTGGAATAAGTGTGATGCGCCAGAGTACTGCATTGAGTCGTTGATTATTGCAAAACTGGTAAGAACTGTAATGTGTTTGTGTTCATGATAATTGTTGTTGTGACGAAGAGAAAGTGATCGAAGTGTTACCAAGCGCGATTTGGAGATTTGAGATTTGGATACGAGGTTTGTGTTTGGATGGTGTTGAGCGAATTTTCGAGGACGAAAATATTATAAGTGGGGGAGAGTTGTAACACCCCGAATTTAATTAAATTGGTTAATTAAATTATTGAAGGATTTAAATATTTGATTTAGTCGAATTTGGATTATCGGTGTTATTTAAGGGCGTATTTGGAATTATATAAATTGAAGTCGGATAGTCGGAAAATAATATTAAGAATAATATTATTTATAAGTCGGAATTATTATATTGAAGGAATTATTATTATAAGTGATATAATTAATTGTTTGAGTTATATCTCTTATTGGGCCTAAATTGATTTTGGAGGATATTAAATAAAGAGAGGATTTAAACACTAAGCCCAATTGATTTTATATTAGGGTTTTAGAGATTTTGGAAAGGGGGAGTTGTCATAATGAAGAAACAAGAATAGAGGAGAAAGAGACAAGACTATGGAGAAGAAGAAGAAGAAGCTTGAAGATTTTTCATCCATGGTGTCAAGTAAAGATGCAATTAGAGACCCATTGAGTTGCTTCCATTGATAAGGTAAGGGTGGGGTTCTCTTCCTATAATGGGGCTTATGAAACCTTGTATGTTGGGGATTAGGGATTTAGGTTAATGCATTTGTTTGTGTTAATTGTTGCTAAAGATTATAAATCTACAAAATATTGCTTTCTCTTAATTGCTGTGGTTGTTGTTTGAAATTGACATGTTAACTCGTTTCTGGAAATTGAAGTTTTGGCCGCTACTGTTTGTGTTAATATTTGAATGGTTCAGGTTGTTTCCATTCGTGTTGTGAAACACTAGTGTTGAATATACACTTTTAATGCCATATACACTTTTTACGAAACGTGATATACTGTTTCCAATGCTATATACACTTTTTATAATTGTTCCAGGAAATTTAGAAGCCCACTGGCTGAACCAAGGATAGTAATATAACTCATCTATTTGAACTAGGTTCAAAATGGTGTGATATTACATCTCACTCGTATTATGAAACTAAGTAGTTATTTAATAGAAAATAGAAAGAATCATAGTAGTTGGAAATTTATTATTAGAACAGTATAGCCGTACCAGTAACATAACAATAATGGTTATAGGATTAATAAGATACAAAATAGTAAAACAGTCCCGTTTGATCGAAATAGTCGAATTAAAGGGTATAATTAGTTATCCGGAATTTGATAAAAATTTACGTGGTAGTTAAGTTTAATTAGTAGGTTAATATGGTGGTGTTATTTTGTTGAAATTGTGATATTTTACGAATCGACCGAAATTGGGTTTTAATTTAAATATTCTTTATAAATAAATATTGGTTTTGTGATGGAACTTGACACACATTTTAGGAATAAAATATAATGGAATTGGAATTAATATTATTTGTAATAATTTTAGGAGTTTTAGAATTAGATATAAATAATTAGAGTAATGAGATAATTTAAAATTATTATAATTTGAATAGAGTTGTTAGAGTTGCTAATAGAGTTGTCAATAGAGTTATTAAAGTTGTCAATAGAGTTGTTAGAGTTGACAATAAAGTTGCTAGAGTTATTTTGAATTACTAAGTGTCATGCTTTTGTTTGTTTTGAGTAATTCTGACATGTTTAGAGTTGTCAGTGTATAATGTCGGTGTTTGCTTTTTTATTGGAACTTCAACAATTTATATCTTTTAAACCGTAACTCCGTTCGAGTCCTCGTTCGAAGCTGTGAGATATTGGATCGAACTCTAGTATTGTCGAAGGGTAGCTTCTTGGTTTGACAGTTCGACAGAGTTAAGCATGAAGTCGAAGGATTGTTCAAATGCTGGTGTCGAAGTGTGCATGCTGTAGTCGAAGATGAGTCTAGCATGCAGATGTCGAAGATGCTAGAGTTGTTAGCATGTTAAATTAGGTTTTAGTGTTTAAACCCTAATTTGTTAAGTTAGCTTGTTTATTAAGTTGGCTTGTATAATGGGCCTTGCTGAAAAAGCCCATTAGTTAGTATGTTAGGTTTTATTATAAATAGCATACTAGTCTCTCATCATTGCTAAGCTGCAAATCCTAATTTAGGGTGAGAGAGGTTATTTGTTATTCTTGTAAACTTGTAATCTTGTTTTAAGAGAAAGTAAAAGAATAGCAGTTATAACCAAATATTGTGTTCTTCTTCTCCTCCCTAATTCCCTATTATAATTTGTTATTGGTATCGTTTTTCACAACAAATTGTTGCGGTGAGCGTGGAGAAGATGCCTTCAACAAAGTATGAGATTGAAAAGTTCACCGGAGTGAATGATTTCGGTCTGTGGCGCTTGAAGATGAAAGCCCTACTGGTTCAGCAGGGTTGTTTGGAAGCGTTGAAGGGAGAGGCAGCCATGAATGCAGAATTGACGGCAGCGGAGAAGACAAATATGATCGAGAAAGCACACAGCGCAATTTTGTTGAGCCTTGGTGATAAGGTTCTCCGGCAGGTATCAAAGGAGACGACGGCATCAGGGTTATGGGTGAAACTTGAAAGTTTATATATGACCAAATCGCTGGTAAATCGACTCTACCTGAAGCAAGCTTTGTATTCATTCAAGATGATTGAAGACAAAGTATTGGCTGAGCAGTTGGATATGTTCAACAAGCTGATTCTTGATCTTGAAAATATTGATGTGAAGATCGATGATGAAGATCAAGCGCTGTTACTATTGTGTTCTTTGCCTCGATCACATGCTCACTTTAAAGAAACTCTCTTGTATGGAAGGGAGTCCCTGACGTTTGAAGAAGTTCAATCAGCCTTGTACTCTAAAGACTTGAATGAACGAAAGGAGCATAAACCTTCGACTGTTGGCGAAGGTTTGGCCGTTAAAGGAAAACTCTTACGAAAGGATGGTAAGTTCGACAAGAAGAAAGGCAAAAGCCAGTCGAAGACTTACAGTGGCGAAGCATCTGGCATTCGATGCTACCATTGTAAGAAGGAGGGTCACACAAAAAAGGTGTGCCCTGAACGCTTGAAATATCATGGAGGTAAGGATAATGGCAACGCTGCCATTGTTCAAGATGATTTCGAATCATCTGATGTTCTTGTGGTTTCAAGCAGTGACTCTAAGAAGGAGTGGATTATGGATTCAGGTTGCACTTGGCACATGACTCCAAACAAAGACCTGTTCGAGGAATTATGTGATCAAGATGGTGGATCAGTATTGCTGGGAAACAACAAGGCTTGCAAGATTGCAGGTGTTGGATCTGTGAGATTCAAGCTCCATGATGAGTCAATAAGGTTGTTGACTGAAGTCAGGTATGTTCCTGATTTGAAGAGAAATCTGCTTTCTCTTGGTGAATTCGACAAGAAAGGATATGTTTTCCAAGGAGGGAAAAGTATCCTAAGAGTCATGAAGGGTTCGAAGGAAGTCTTGAGAGGCGTGAAGAAACAAGGCTTGTATACCCTTGAGGCTGAAGTTGTAAGTGGTTCGACAAATGTTGCATCCACGAAACCTTTGTCGAAAACAGAAATCTGGCACATGAGATTGGGCCATGTCAGTGAAAGGGGTCTGATCGAATTAGGGAAACAAAATCTGCTTGGTGGAGACAAAGTCGAAAAGCTGAAGTTTTGTGAACCCTGTGTACTTGGAAAATCTTGCAGAGTGAAGTTCAACAAAGGCAAACAAAGAACACATGGATCCCTTGATTACATCCATGCTGATCTTTGGGGGCCTGCAAGGTGTCCATCACATTCAGGAGCAAGGTATTTTCTATCCATAGTAGATGATTATTCCAGAAAATTATGGGTATTCATCCAGAAGACTAAGGATGAAACTTTTGAGAATTTCAAAAGTTGGAAGACTCTGGTTGAAAATCAGACTGGCAGAAAGGTCAAGAGGTTGAGAACCGACAATGGCCTTGAATTTTGCAATGAGGCATTCGACAGTTTTTGTGCTGCCTCTGGTATTGCAAGGCATAGAACTACTGCAGGTACTCCACAGCAAAATGGTTTGGCTGAAAGGTTTAATCGAACTATTTTGGAGAGAGTCAGATGCATGTTGACTAGTGCGGGGTTAACAAAGGTGTTCTGGGCTGAGGCTGTTTCGACAGCAACATATCTGATAAACAGATGTCCTTCGACAGCGTTAGATATGAAGACACCTGAAGAAGTTTGGTCGGGACATCCACCAGATCTCGACAAACTGAGAGTATTTGGCTGCGTAGCCTATGCTCACATTAGGCAAGACAAGGTCGAACCTAGAGCTCTGAAATGCATGTTCATGGGATACCCTGAAGGAGTCAAAGCTTATAGGCTATGGTGCCTAGAGCCAGGTCACAGGAGGTGTATCACCAGTCGAGATGTAGTTTTCAATGAAGCTGAAATGGCTTTTAAGAAAACTAATGATGTTGGTCGAAGTACAGAAACATCTGACGAAGAGCTAGAACAGGTAGAGATTCCTGTTGAGGTGGAGCATGTTGATGCTGAATTGCATATCCCAGATGAAGTCGAAGAAGAAACAGAAGATGCTGAGGAAGTTGAGGAAACTGACGATGACTACCTACTGTCGAGAGATAGGTCGAGAAGAGCCATCAAACCACCTCAGAGACTTGGGTATGCAGATCTTATAGCTTATGCATTAATCTCTGCCAGTGAGGTTCTTGATGATGAACCTAGAGATTATAAGGAAGTTATGAGGAGTCGAAATAAGACTGAATGGCTGAAGGCCATGGATGATGAGATGAAATCTCTTCATGATAATCATACTTGGGAACTGATCAAGAAACCTGTTGGGGCAAGGTTAGTCAGCTGTAAATGGATTTTCAAAGTTAAGGAAGGAATTGAAGGAGTGACGTCGAAAAGATACAAGGCAAGGTTAGTTGCAAGGGGTTTCACTCAGAAAGAAGGTGTCGACTTCAATGATGTGTTTTCTCCTGTTGTGAAGCATAGGTCCATTCGAATGTTGCTTGCCATGGTGGCACAGTTCGATCTTGAACTGGAACAGATGGATGTGAAGACTGCGTTCTTGTATGGTGATCTAGATGAAACGATCCTGATGAGGCAACCTGAAGGGTATGTCGAAAAGGGGAAGGAAGATTATGTGTGCAAGTTAAAGAGATCTTTGTATGGGCTGAAACAATCTCCTCGACAGTGGAATAGGAGATTCGACAAGTTCATGGCACGCATAAGTTTCATTAGAAGTCAGTTCGACCACTGCGTTTACTTCAGATTTCGACCTGGTAATTCATTTGTTATTTTGTTGCTTTATGTGGATGATATTCTCATAGCAAGCAACAATGTTGAAGATGTGATGAGGGTGAAGGCTGAACTCAATAAGGAGTTCGATATGAAGGATCTGGGAGCTGCTTCCAGGATTCTTGGAATTGACATTCGAAGAGATAGAAAGAAGTCGAAGTTATGTCTATCTCAAGAGGCATATCTACGGAAGATTCTTGAAAAGTTTGGTATGTCGAATTCGAAGCCAGTTGTGACTCCAACAAACCCTCAATTCAAGCTGAGTATTGATCAGTGTCCCAGTACTGATGTCGAAAGAGCCTATATGAATAGCATCCCATATGCTAATATAGTCGGTTCTTTGATGTATGCTATGGTCTGTACTAGACCCGACATAGCATACGCAGTAAGTCTTGTAAGCAGGTACATGGCGAATCCTGAAAAGGCTCACTGGCAAGCATTGAAGTGGATTTTAAGGTACATAAATGGATCTCTGAACAGAGTTCTAATTTATGGTGGAGCCTTGGGTGAAGATAGTAAAGCAGTAATAGAAGGATATGTCGACTCTGATTATGCAGGTTGTATGGATTCCAGAAAATCTATTTCTGGATATGTTTTCACTATGTTTGGCACAGCAATTAGTTGGAAAGCAACTCTTCAAAAGGTTGTTGCTCTATCAACCACTGAAGCGGAATATATTGCTCTCACTGAAGCTGTGAAAGAAGCATTGTGGCTTGAAGGTTTTGCGAAAGAGCTGAAACTTCAAGGTCGAGGTATCACTATTAAATGTGATAGTCAAAGTGCAATACACCTGACAAAGAATTCAGCCTATCATGAGCGAACTAAGCACATTGATGTGAGGCTGCATTTCGTCAGAGGAGTAATCGAGCGTGGAGAAGTCCAAGTGCTGAAGGTTTCGACTGAAGACAATGCTGCTGATATGATCACCAAGACATTGCCGAGTTGCAAGTTTTTCCACTGTATGCAGTTGATAAAGCTGCATGAAGAAAGCTAGTTTGTTCCTTGACGTTGTAGAGTTAGGTCCAAGGTGGAGATTTGTGAGATATTGGATCGAACTCTAGTATTGTCGAAGGGTAGCTTCTTGGTTTGACAGTTCGACAGAGTTAAGCATGAAGTCGAAGGATTGTTCAAATGCTGGTGTCGAAGTGTGCATGCTGTAGTCGAAGATGCTAGAGTTGTTAGCATGTTAAATTAGGTTTTAGTGTTTAAACCCTAATTTGTTAAGTTAGCTTGTTTATTAAGTTGGCTTGTATAATGGGCCTTGCTGAAAAAGCCCATTAGTTAGTATGTTAGGTTTTATTATAAATAGCATACTAGTCTCTCATCATTGCTAAGCTGCAAATCCTAATTTAGGGTGAGAGAGGTTATTTGTTATTCTTGTAAACTTGTAATCTTGTTTTAAGAGAAAGTAAAAGAATAGCAGTTATAACCAAATATTGTGTTCTTCTTCTCCTCCCTAATTCCCTATTATAATTTGTTATTGGTATCGTTTTTCACAACAGAAGCGTTAGAAAGCTAGCGCGATATTCTTTTCAATAAAAATGGTCTTGAGCAATAGAATGCTAGAAATTGGAAATGGAGTAGAAATAGAAGTGAATTAAATTAATATAGTGTGATTATTAATTGGTTGATTAAATTAATAGTTGAATTAAATTTCAATGTGTTTAATTGATTAGAATACAATTTGGAATTAGATCAACTATTTGGTTTGTCGGTAGATTACGATATATTGAGAATTTATCCGTAATTGTGTTTTGACTTGAATATGTATGTTGAGAAATATATATTATTATGTCAATGATGTTGTTTTGATATTGATTCTTTGTGGGTAGTTGGATAGCATTAATTTTAATGATTAATTGTTTGATTTTAAATGTGTATGTTCATATATAATTGGCAAAATGAGAATTAACATGAGATAGTATGGTTACTAGTGTTAATTGGATTTTGTGAATCGTAATTGATTAATTGGCCTTTTATATGTGAATGATATGTATGTGTTGTGAATGTTGTGTACAATTGGTGGATAATTCATCGAGTTGAATTATTGTGATATGCTAAATATTAAGATGGTAGAGATGATCTTAATTGCATATGTTTGTCAACATTGTACCTGCATTCATGTCATGGTGTGCCTTGAAACAAAGGTGGTTTGCTTTGAAACAAAAGCGGGGCTTGGATTCTAGAGTGAATTCGGAAAGCGGTAAACTATATGTTTACATTTGGTGGCTTTGATCTTGTCCGGATCTGAAGCGTGGCTAGATTCTATATGAATCGGAAGCGGTGGAACTTTGGGTCCACATTGGGTACCACATGCATAGAGTCACATATCTTGCATTGAGTCACATTGAGGTTAAGTGATGTTGAATATATGCATTTATGTGATTGTCATGTGTACATGAGATGTGATAATTGAAATTGGTGATGTTTTGATATATAATTGGTTAAACGTGTGAATATGTGATAATGATGGATTGTGTATATATTTGGGATAATAGTATTGAATCTTTTGAATATTATACTATTAAATTTTGTGCTTACTTGAATAATTGAAATTTATTAGATGATACTATTTACATGATTATGACTTGTTGTGTGATGAAAAGTATGTGAGATTAATGACTGTAGAAGTATGATGTGTATAGTAGCTATTGATACTTGTGATGTGATGATTTTATATGTCTGAATCCTAGCATGCAATTTATCATATGCCCACTTATATGATTTGATATCTCACCCTTTTCTCTTGTTGCGCCGTTGCCTTTATATTGGTAACGTGCAGGTATTCAAGTATGAAGATTTAGTTGCCGTTACTCGAGTCGGTTGTCGCTCTGATACGTAGCACTCTGGGGGGAACGATTTATATTATTTATGATGTTGCTATTTAATTGTTTCATTTTGGTTGGATAAAATGATAAGTTAACTGAAGATATTTTATTGAATACATTCTTAAGTGATTCCGCTGTGTTTTAATAAAATAAGTTATTCTATTTCAAATGTGCTATGTATCCGCTTTATGCGACGAGGTGATTGGTTTTGTTTTAGTTATGTGACGCCTCATTTGTTTATTGAGAAATTTTGAAAACTCTGATTTTTTTTATATATAATTTCTGGGTAGAAATGGGGTGTTACAGCAACAACCTGAAATCATATCACATTTTGGGTTATTATAACCCACATATGTCTTTAGCCATCATATCCATACCTTGTTAGATTCAAAAATAACTAATCAGTAAAGATTACCCCTTTTTAACAAATGTCTAATCGTATACCGGTAACAAATGACTGCTACCAGTTTCAAAGTAACTTTCTTGGATGCAAACTTGAGATTTGAGATAAAAGAAAGATGGGCATTATAAAATAATTTCTTTAATAAACTCTAGGATATCAACAACATATTAATACGGTACTCACGACCCACATTGCATAACATTTTTAGACATCAATCAAAATACATACAAGGTAATTATCAATTGTCTGCGAGGTCATTTATTTCAACACTAATAGAAAAAACAATGCACACATATCATAACAAATTATTTATTAAAACAACTCCAGCATAATCACTAGGAAGGGAAGTGAAGATGACCATATGCATATCATTCTACACCTTCCTTTCATCTGTTGACCTTCCACTTCACCTGATTTCTATGCTTGATGAAACAGTCCCACCTTGGTAAAAATTTAACTCTAGTAGCCTATTAATCCAAAAAGCAACAACTCAGTTAAAGGATAGTTTGGACCTGTAAATTGTTATACATTGTATGTTTGAGCTGAAGGCTTGATTTTTGTATACCTAAAAATCAATAATACAAGTACACAATCATATGCAGCTTGTACAACAATGCAACCATTAACCAGCTAACTAAAAAATACCAGAAAAATACATGGATGACCACAAGGCTAAGTTGGTCATGTATAAATATAAATGCAATGCAACAAATGCAAAACATGATCCATCATAGTAGGGTTCTTTTGTTTTGCATTATGAATTTCAGATGATGCTATTGAAGCCGCAACTGCTACAACAGCAGAAACAACACCAACAATTGATACTGCAACATGAGTGTAACAACACTCGATACAAAACAAATGAAGGTTATTTATTGACGAAAGAATTACGAAACTCACCTATTTCGAGAGTGAGTATGCATAAAAGTACTCACCAGTTCCAGATTTTAGAAGATTTGAAGTTGTATCATGCTTAGTGCATTGCTCAACAATGGTAAAGCCTAAAAGTACTGCATTTGAGCAGGATTCTATTGTTATGAAAGGTAAACAATTTTAATGAAATATCATAATAAAGTACCACATAAAATGTCCAGAATCTTCGATAGAGGTTGTAAGTGCAAAACTGCGACGATAGAGAATCCAAACCTCAAAAACTAAAGCTTGTTGTAATGTTAACATAAATTCTTAATTCGTTGCCTGAGAAGTACTGATTTCTGCATCCATTATTGATTGATTTCCACGAATCAACAACGACATAGTGCCTAACCTACTATTTCAAACCATGTATTTCTTCCTCGGACAGCCTCTCCGCAAAAACTTTCGAATAACCCTTATTCAAATACCAAAAAAATTAAATTTTTTCCAATGAATAAAAGAAAACAAAGAAAACCCATGATTCAAAATCCAAAATATACCTTACGTTCGTGATGATTTTGGTTGATGGGTTACAACCCAAACAGTTTCGCAGAAAAATGAGTAACTTGCGATGGATCTTGGCTGATCTAACACACGAGCATCGGTGATTGACGGTAATAAAGGGTGGTGAGCAAACAACCAATAGGATGGTGATGATGTGACCGAAACGAAATCTCGACGATAAAGACGACTGTCATATTCCTCTCAGAGTTGTGTGATGCAGCGAATATGGCGTATTGTAGTGGTGAGGGATCATTGGTGTCTCTTCCTTCAATAAGATACCAAACGAACAAAACAACGTTGAAGAAGACGGAGAAGAGGGAAAAGGAAGAAGAAGAGGAAGACGAAAGAAGTTAGAGAGAGAGAGAGAGAGAGAGAGAGAGAGATGACGAGAGAGAGAGAGAGAGAGAGAAATGACGAGAGAGAAAGAGAGAAAGGAAGATAGAGAGAGAAAGTGTTGATGTTATTGGGAGAAAGCAGTGGACAGAGGCAGAAGTGATGTTTGCTTTTTCTAAAACTAGTTCAAAAAAGTCTGCATTGGGAAGGTGATAAAGTGTGGTTTGGTTTCATTTGAAGTCTTAAGCCTCATATGAAGGCTAAACTGCTAACGAAAAACAATAACATCAACAAATAGTAGTAATATTTGGACCTAGCAGACAATTAGTTAGAAAAAGCATTTTTAGAACAAAATTTAACTCCAAAAAAAGAATGTGGAATTTTTTAAACAAATGACATATTTGATATTTTCAAGTACATTTGTTTTCTTATTTGATAGATTCTAGAAGAAAAATAATATACCTACTAAGTTTGAATTGTTAAGGAATGTTATGATAAAAAAAGAAAGTGACCCGAAAATAGTGAGGATTTAAATATAACAAATCATAAAAATTATAATTCACTATTAATTAAAAGAGAAAAGCTATCTTTACACCATTTTGTAACACTACACCAGTGTTATAAAAACCGGACCGGACCGGCCGGTCGGACCGCTTGGACCAGGAACCGGTCAAGTAATTGGTCGGGTCTGTTTGTTCGATCGCCCATGCCTTTGAACAGGAGGGAACCGGTGAGGACCGGTGAAAATCGGAAAAACCGGTGGTTCAGTTGTTTTCTTTTCTTTTTTTATTTCTTTTAAGGCTTCAGGCTTTCAGCCACACACCCAAATTTCATTCTGCAGAGTAAAATACGAAGAAGTAAGAAGAAGCAACAACAACCCCGCACCGTCTGCATATCAACACCGCAGACGACTTTTTTTTTCCGCCACCACGCCTCTATCTTCAATCCCGCCGCATTACCGTATGTTTTTTTTATTTTTGATTCTGATATGTGTTAAACATTAGGGTTAGTTTAAGTTGAAATTAAAATTATTGAAATAGAAATTTTTGATTTGTTGTTGTGTGAGAGTTGTTGTTCTTCTTGGTGACTTGATACAAACTACTACTGTCAATTTTTTATTTTGATATCTTGCAGACTTCCATTTTGTCAATTTTCTTGTTTCTTAAATAAAATGAAGGGAAAAACAGATGAATACCTACAAGTACTTTTACTAATGTGAAATTTTGAGATTTTGAGATAGATACCTACAAACTACTGCTACTGTTATATCTCTATTTTTTACTAATGTGAAATTTTGAGATTTTGAGATAGATACCTACAAACTACTGCTATATCTCTGTTTTTTAATAGTGAAATTTTCAGATTTTTTCAATATATTGTAAATGATTTGTAAGAATTTTGCATAAATATTTTTTTCAAAGGATTGGACAGAGTATAATATTATTGATTAAATACTACTTCCTTTTAGTTTTTTTGACGGAAACTTCCTTGTAGTTTTTTTTTACAGAAACTTTCTTGTAGTTTTTTTTTTACAGAAACTTCCTTCTTTTTTTATTTATAAAAAAAGTATTAAATTTGTTTGTCTAACTAAATAAATTATGCAATATATCTAAAAATAAAATTAATTATGAATTTTTCAATAAAATAGCTGGACGACAAATTTTGGATGGCATCTTAATAGCAAATGAAGTAGTGGACGAAGCAAAACGGAAGAAAAAAGAGGTGATTTTGTTTAAAGTAGACTTCGAGAAGGCATACAACTCTGTTGATTGGAAGTTTCTAGAAGAGGTGTTGGTTAAGATGGGATTTCACGAGAAATGGAGGAGGTGGATATCAGAATGCTTGAAGACTTCTATGATTTCGATTTTGGTGAACGGCAGTCCCACAAAAGAATTTAGGGCGGGCAGAGGATTGAGACAAGGTGACCCTCTGTCACCATTTTTGTTCCTAATAGTTGCAGAAGGTTTCAACCTCCTCATGAAGAAAGCAATCGAGTTGGGAAACTTTTCTGGCTTCAATTTCGAATCTGGCTCAGAGTGTATCTCACATCTACAGTACGCGGATGATACATTAATTATAGGAGGAAAGAAGTGGAGAAACATAAGGAGCATAAAGGCAAACCTGATAATTTTCGAATTGATGTCGGGGCTGAAAGTCAACTTCCAAAAAAGCTGCATTTTTGGAGTTAACATCTGTCCAAACTGGCTTCGAGAAGCAGCGGGTATCTTAAACTGTAAAGTTGGATCCTTACCTTTCACATACTTGGGGATTCCCATAGGTGCCAATCCGAGATCGAAGAAGACATGGCAACCGGTGGTGGACGTAGTGAGATCAAGATTATCAAATTGGAAACATAAACACCTTTCAATAGGAGGTAGAGTAGTTGTACTAAAATCTGTCTTGTCAGCAATTCCAGTATATTTCTTCTCCATCTTCAAAGCTCCATCAGGTATCGTTGCTAAACTCGAATCACTTTTCAAACATTTCTTGTGGGGAGGCAGTGAGGAATTTAGAAAAATTAGTTGGATCAAGTGGGATGAAGTATGCAGACCTATAGACGAGGGAGGGGTGGGAATTAAGGATCTGAGAGTTTTTAATTCAACATTATTAGGTAAGTGGGTGTGGAAAATCAGAGAGGAGAGGTCTGGGTTGTGGTACAAAATTCTGAAGGAGAGATATGGCGGAAACAATGGAGTCATTAGGTCAAGTGATGATCATAGTTCGCTGTG
This sequence comes from Vicia villosa, assembly GCF_029867415.1. Classification (NCBI taxonomy): domain Eukaryota; kingdom Viridiplantae; phylum Streptophyta; class Magnoliopsida; order Fabales; family Fabaceae; genus Vicia; species Vicia villosa. The sequence goes on along the minus strand of NW_026705156.1, from coordinate 56,099 downwards.
GTGGAGAGATATTTGTCACCTAGATATAGGAAACCTTGCTTTTTCAAACGAGTACTCAGTGAAGGAGACCTATAAATCGTTGCGGGCAGCCAATAGGATGGAGCCAAATAGGCACTGGCAGGTCGTTTGGCATAAGCCTGTCCCGTCGAAAGTATCCTGCCTAGTGTGGAGGCTATTTCACAATAGACTCCCAACCAAAGACAATCTCGTTAGAAGAGGCGTCTTATCTCATAATAACACTAACTGTGCAGGCGGGTGCGGGCAGGAAGAATCAGCCTCTCACCTTTTCTTTGAGTGTCCTTATTTTGCAGGTTTATGGGCTCACGTTACTAGATGGCTAAATGTACATACGGCGCTCCCGAACGAGTGGTGGGAACATTTCGAGCAATTTGGAGCCCTCATAGGAGGTGGTAGGAAAGCAGTTAATCGCGTTAGAATCATATGGTTTGCTTGCATCTGGAGTATTTGGAAAGCTCGAAACACGAGCATATTCAAGAACAAGAACACACCGGTGGAGCATTTACTTGAAGCCGTCCAGAGACTCTCTTGGAATTGGATGTATACCAAAAATAAATCAGCAGCTTGTAACTTGTCCCAGTGGTTCTTAAATCCAAGGCTACTCCTCGAATAGGCGCTGTGTTATTATTTCCTTTTTGCAGGGATATGGCTGCCAGGATGTAGATGCGATTAACCTATTGGAAGACTCAGGAACACTAGCAAAGGCGGTATCGTCTCGGGCTGCTTGGACACCGTTAAACAAATTAATGCCGCTGCCCTACTGTCATCATGTATGTTCTGATTTTAACAATTATGTGTGGCTGTACTGTTGTGATCATGGCTGTCCCGAACCGGTTATTTTCGAAACTGCATCCGAGTGACTAGTTTGGGACTTATAGTAAATAATATCCGAGCTGGAAGCTTTAGGGTGATCGCAGTGCTCTCTCGTGTGCATCCGGGACTGATGGAACTGCACTGTTTATTTTGTGCTTTTTGGTGAAAATTGGTGTTGCATAATATCTATTGAGCTGGTGTGTCTGAGAAGTAATTGTAACAGATATGCAATTCTGATGTAATCTTAGCATGAGGTGTGTTTGAGGTGTAATTGTAACAGCAAAGATACACTGATGTAATCTTAGCATGTCTCATGCTAGAGCTTTTATTCTGAATATATTCCATTTTTGCTTCTTCAAAAAAAATATCAGGTAAATGTTTATAGCCCTTGTAAGATTTACTTGTATACATTCATCCGGATGTTTACTTTGAGAGTACATAAAAAAACAATTGAAGTTGTAAGAACTAATATATATTCATGAAAGAAGGGAATTATTTTAGAAATGAGGGCTTTAAAACAGTTTTACTTATTTTATATGATAAAAACATCACTTTGTTTTTTCTAGAAATATAATAATAAATTATGTGTGATACTTATATTTAAATTTGAATTTAATTTATTAACTAGGGAATTTATTATATGATATTTTTCGAAAATTTAAGTGCTAATTATATTTTTTTAGAGATTGAATGATTCGGTTCGACTAGTTTTATACCTATATAGTTTAGTTATAATGATCGGTTTATTAAATTGAGTTATCTGATTTAATTCAGTTTGGTCATGTGGTTCGACCAGTGACCTAATGGTTCGACCAATGAACCAGTGACCCAGTACCCTCGCTGATTTGATGACCGATCCGATTTTTAAAATATTGCACTACACTGTATTTTGATACACAAAATATACTTATTTTTGTTTTTTAATAATTTATTTTTACATTAATTTCTGTGCCAAATCATTTTGCTTTGCTGAAATATACGGTGTAACATAGGATGAATGTAGAATATGGTGTACCATTAGCACAACTCTAGTAAAAATGAAATCTAGGGCATTTTTAAGTCAAATAAAATATTATTGTGATTTCTAGCTTACTATAGCGCATTAAAATTGCTACTGTATTGGGGGAAGATATTGATTTACAAAACAAACATTTTAAATTATGGGTAAGATGTTTTTATTTACTTTTGATACAATGTTTATAGCACTTTAAAAAAAAATCTATCTTACAGTGGCCTGTTAATAGCACTTTTTTTTCTAAAAAAACAAAAAGCTTCTATTAATTTTACTTTTTTTAATAAAAAACATAATATTAACATCTATAATATCTAATAAAATATATATTAAACATAGTATATACATCCATAATATACATATACACCATAAAATAATAAATATTACGTCATGTATTAGGTTAGTTAATGTGGCAAATGAAAAAAATAATTATGATAAAACAATTCATTATTCATTTACTTCATCTAATTGATCTATAGAGTAAGTATCACATTGACATGTAGAAAAATACTACAAACATACATTTTTTAAAAATGTCATATTAGAATTAAAATAAAATTTTTAGTAAATAATAAATTAGACTTGCATTTTATTTTTTAAAAATAAACCGGACATATTTAACCATGTCTACTTTCACGTTGTAATTACAAATATTATCTACAATCAAATGAGCTTAGTTTTAACTTTGTAAAAACCATCACTATAATTACTTTTATCATAGCACTTTTAAAAAAAAAATTATGTTTATATCTTTTTATTTATGTTATATATTTTATTTATTGATATCTATATATAATTAATTGAATATATAATAGTTATTTCATGCTTATAATATGGATAATTTTGTTATTCTATATAAAGAATTATATTTATTTTATATTTAAATAACCAAATATGAACAATTTCCATAAGGACACATAAAATATTAGTTGTTATAATTTTATGTCATTAATTTATTTGAACTCTATAACTATCTTAATAATTAATATTGATTTTTGTTAGTCTCACCTAAGTTTTTTTTGTTACAATTTCTTTTGTAAATGAATTTTACTTCGATTCGACTAGATTCTTCTTAATTTAGTTGATTTGTTTTTTTTATTTTTTATATTAGTTGATTTGTTCTTTTATTTGGCTGATTTTGTGCTTTATCTATCATGATTTTATAAGATTATTGTTAAAATATGTCTTTAATTTGTTGATTTCGTGTTACTCTAGTTGATCTAATAATAAACTTATAATCGGTCTTTATGACCTTGATTTGTTTTTATTTTTACACTAGCCAACTCTTATGGTTTTAACTTATTCATTGTAATGTAAAAATCTCTCCCACATTAAAATTATTGTCCAATTCCTTTGTATTGTTCTAGAAGTATATACATCCGGAGAATTTATGTTGCTTAAAGTATATATAAAACACGTTTATTACACTAGTTCTTTTATCACAAAGTGTTGCCTAATGATGCATAACTTTTAATAAAAAGCGCTGTCTAAAAAGAACTTACACCATTGCTTTTATAAGAAAGTGTTGCCTAAAGAGAACTTAAGCCAACACTTTTATCAAAAAGCACTGCCTAATGATTCCTTACGCCAACGCTTTTATAAGAAAACAGTGCCTTAGGAGGATTTACACAACGCTTTTAACAGAAAGCGCTGCCTAAAGTGAACTTAAGCTAGCGCTTATACATTAAAAATAAGTGTTGTCTATACCTACTGATCAGTGGTTTTTACACGTTTGTTTACTGTTGATTTTAGTCGTCTTTGCTTTATTTTATCAAGTGTTTTACTTCATTCTTCTACATTTTATGCTTTGGTTGTGTATTTTACTGTTTGCAGGCTCAAAGGAATAAATCGAGACAAATCAATGCGAAAAAGTACAAAAAGGGGAGTTTCGAAGGAAGTGAAAAATCAAGCGACATTAGGTCTGACACGACCACCTGTGTCACCTGAAACTGGCAGTGTTAGGATGAAGCGTGGCCAAGAAAATGCAAAAGAGATGAAATTCACGGGGCTGACACGGATTGTGCTAGCAAGTGTGAGATCTAGAAATTTTTAGCATGTTTCTCATCGTGACAGGCGTGTAGTATTTTGATCATAACTAGAGCTTCGTAACTCGGAATGACGCGGTTCCGGTGGCAAAATTTCGCTAACGAAAAGGGCTACAACTTTCATGAAGAATGCAAATCCAAATTCTGAAGTTAAGGACCAACACGGCCCGTGTTACCTAACACGGCCACCCGTGTCAGTAGTGCTGAGTGTGATTTTGAAAAATTAAGTTCAGGAGGCCAACACGGCCACCCGTGTTGCCTGACACGGCCAGTGTTGGCTAAAACGCTGATTTTGCTGATTTTTGTGATTTTTTATTAAGTGTTGACCCAAGGGGCATTTTGGGTACTTCCAACCAACCTAAGTAAGTCTTCCTTATTTAGAAGAGTTTTAACGATGAATTAGAGGACTTTTTGGCCGGGAGAAGAAGCACGATTGAAGATTGGAGAAAACAAGGGTTTGGGAGAGAAGAAGGTTTTCATGAACGGAAGCGATTGAAGATCAACTATCATCTCAATTCTTGTAACGTCTCTATTTTATATTTTGTTTTCTTTGAACGATATGAGTAGCTAATCCCCAATGCTAGGGGGTGTCCCTGATTGGATCATGTAATGACTTTGAATTCTTGATTTCCTCAATTGCATGTTTTATTATTCAATTTGATTATACAATGTTTTTATGCTTTCTTTGTCGGACAAACAAGGATTGATTTACGGTTAACGATTTGCTGGACCGCGGTTGTTAAGGTTTTTGTACGATTAGACTATAGTAGATATCACCTAGGACTAGGGATACCCTATAGTTACCGGTTAACTCTTGATAACATAAAGGCTTGATTTCATCATAATTCTCTAAGGACTTAGGATTTAAGATGAATGTTCAAAGGTTTTCCCGCTAAGGAATTAGGGGAAAATATCCTAAAGGGCTGGTAATTGAATAGTATGAACTTGTTGAAGAGATCTAAATCCAAGGTTATTACAGGAACAATCACACACTATACCCCTAGCATAATACTCATATTTGTCAAAAAGCCAATTTACTTTTCTGCTTATTTTAATTCTTGTTTAGTGAAAATTTGCAAACAAAATTCCAAATACAGTTTTTGTTTAATTGAACCATTATTTAAACTCGATATTAACGTGCAGTCCTTGAGATCGACATTCGGGGAATTTCCCTATTATTACTACAGAGGCAAAATAGTACACTTGCTATTTTACCGATCAAGTTTTTGGCGCCGTTGCCGGGGACTGCCAAAATATAGAGTTTTAATTTTAGTTCAATTGAAATTTTGTTGCTTGTCAGCTAAAATTTTGTTTTAAGTTTTTGTTTATTTGAATTTGATTTTATTATAAAAAAGAAAAGAAAAAAAAGGTTGATTATTTTTGCTTCATGAATTCTTCTATACTTTGCTACTAACAAATTGTCTGAGTTTTGTAGCTATGTATTGTTTTGATACATTGCCACCTGTATCTCCTGCATGTTGGTCGCCTGATTCAGGAGTCACCTTGGAAGAGGCGACTAAAATTTTCAAAGCATATAAGAGGGAGGTAAGAATCCTTATGAATGAATGTAAGGAAGCTAACTTTTATCCAGATAGGTTTATTTGGAGAAAGTTACTGTTGGAAGAAGAGTATGTGGAACCAGAAGAAAAATGCTTAACATCAGATGAAGAGGATGCAGTAAGAATAGAAGAATTTGAGGTAAAAAAGAAATATGGGGAAGAAGAAATAAGGAAACTTGAAGATGATCGAGTTTTGGATAAAACCACAAATTTAACAATTTGTGAAGATGTGGACATCCAACAAGAAAATTTTCAACAAAAGAGTATCCCCAAAAACTATTTTTACAACAAGGCAGATGAAAGACAAGAAATTGACAAAGTATTGGAAGACATTTATGCCTTGTTCAATAAAATCAAGCTGAAAAGGATTTGGGAGCAACATCATCGATACTTTAAGTTCATGGGATTGCTACCAAACAAAAGAAAGAAAAAAGATGATGTGTTCTTTGTGTCATATATGCCACCCTAACAAGGGGAATGGATCGTCGAGCCATGCGACGTTAAACGAAGCGCTTCGTGGGAGGCAACCCACGGTTTTAATAATTAATTTTTCTGTTTGTTTTTGTTATTTTCAGGAAATAAAAGAGGACGTCTCTGGTGAAAGCTTGGAAGTGATTACTAGAGTGCATTACCCTCTGTGAGTCACCTCTCTCAGGCTCGTTCTGAAACATTGAGGTCAATGTTTAGTTCAAGTTTGGGGGAGGCTTTTCTCTTTGCATTTTATTTTTATGTTATTTTTATGTTATTGGTATGATGTGAAACCATAAAGTGAATTCTGCCCAAATTTTGACCGAAATTTTAATTTTTGTTGAAGAAGTTTTGATCCTAAAGAGTGATCAGGAATAGTATATAGAGATGAAACGAGGTTTGTTTGAGGACAGGAAGTGCGGAATAATGTGACAAGAAGAGGTTTGTTTAAACACCCTTGGTTCCCTAAAAGAAATACGAGTCTAACGTGTAGATTTGCACCATAGTACTTGTCTCCTGAGAAGTACTTCTCGAGTAGTTTATTGATACAGTCGGGCATAATTCATATTCACTTGCATGGTGACTGGTTGAGAAAAAAAAGAGATATAAAGTTGGCACCAAATGATGAAAAGGCGGTAAAAGGCAACCGGCTCGCTAAGTTGGGTAACCCTCACCCGGTTATTCAGCCCAAAGGAGGTTGATCCCCAAACGTCGTCCAAATAAGGACAATATATAACTCCAAAGTTTGAAAATTTCATCGGTAAATAAAAGTAGCAAATGCTGCTCATTTGGTGCCGGAAAAAAAATGAATTCTTGACTAGTCTTGTGTATGTGATGATCATCATAAATTCCCATTGCCTTAATTTGATTGTCCTAATGAAAAAGGAGGAAAATCGGAAAGAGACTTAAGTACAAAGCATAGTTAGAGAGGTATCCTAAAGGGGAGCTCAGGGTTTAAATGTTCTTGCAGAAACTCTTCGCGTCATGTGAATGCCGGACTAACAGTCTCTTGATCAAAAGGAACAGAAATCTCACGTATGAGTACCGGTATGCTGTGATGTTCATTTTCTCTTGTAATTGTCGCTTGAGGTCAAGCAACGGTTTAAGTTTGGGGGAGTTTGATCAGTGGTTTTTACACGTTTATTTACTGTTGATTTTAGTCGTCTTTGCTTTATTTTATCAAGTGTTTTACTTCATTCTTCTACATTTTATGCTTTGGTTGTGTATTTTACTGTTTGCAGGCTCAAAGGAATAAATCGAGACAAATCAATGCGAAAAAGTACAAAAAGGGGAGTTTCGAAGGAAGTGAAAAATCAAGCGACATTAGGTCTGACACGACCACCTGTGTCACCTGAAACTGGCAGTGTTAGGATGAAGCGTGGCCAAGAAAATGCAAAAGAGATGAAATTCACGGGGCTGACACGGATCGTGCTAGCAAGTGTGAGATCTAGAAATTTTTAGCATGTTTCTCATCGTGACAGGCGTGTAGTATTTTGATCATAACTAGAGCTTCGTAACTCGGAATGACGCGGTTCCGGTGGCAAAATTTCGCTAACGAAAAGGGCTACAACTTTCATGAAGAATGCAAATCCAAATTCTGAAGTTAAGGACCAACACGGCCCGTGTTACCTAACACGGCCACCCGTGTCAGTAGTGCTGAGTGTGATTTTGAAAAATTAAGTTCAGGAGGCCAACACGGCCACCCGTGTTGCCTGACACGGCCAGTGTTGGCTAAAACGCTGATTTTGCTGATTTTTGTGATTTTTTATTAAGTGTTGACCCAAGGGGCATTTTGGGTACTTCCAACCAACCTAAGTAAGTCTTCCTTATTTAGAAGAGTTTTAACGATGAATTAGAGGACTTTTTGGCCGGGAGAAGAAGCACGATTGAAGATTGGAGAAAACAAGGGTTTGGGAGAGAAGAAGGTTTTCATGAATGGAAGCGATTGAAGATCAACTATCATCTCAATTCTTGTAACGTCTCTATTTTATATTTTGTTTTCTTTGAACGATATGAGTAGCTAATCCCCAATGCTAGGGGGTGTCCCTGATTGGATCATGTAATGACTTTGAATTCTTGATTTCCTCAATTGCATGTTTTATTATTCAATTTGATTATACAATATTTTTATGCTTTCTTTGTCGGACAAACAAGGATTGATTTACGGTTAACGATTTGCTGGACCGCGGTTGTTAAGGTTTTTGTACGATTAGACTATAGTAGATATCACCTAGGACTAGTGATACCCTATAGTTACCGGTTAACTCTTGATAACATAAAGGCTTGATTTCATCATAATTCTCTAAGGACTTAGGATTTAAGATGAATGTTCAAAGGTTTTCCCGCTAAGGAATTAGGGGAAAATATCCTAAAGGGCTGGTAATTGAATAGTATGAACTTGTTGAAGAGATCTAAATCCAAGGTTATTACAGGAACAATCACACACTATACCCCTAGCATAATACTCATATTTGTCAAAAAGCCAATTTACTTTTCTGCTTATTTTAATTCTTGTTTAGTGAAAATTTGCAAACAAAATTCCAAATACAGTTTTTGTTTAATTGAACCATTATTTAAACTCGATATTAACGTGCAGTCCTTGAGATCGACATTCGGGGAATTTCCCTATTATTACTACAGAGGCAAAATAGTACACTTGCTATTTTACCGATCACCTACAACAACGTCATAATAAACAATATTTGAAAATGTTGTCTAAGATATAAAAAAGCATTATCTTAGGTCTTATTTTTCATAGACATATATACCTTATCAATCTCTCACCCCAACCACACCATCTCTCCTATAGCTAAACACCAAAAACTAGCCTTACCCGACAAGAATTGGAAATCCTCAATGAAATGTGTACTTGATGCTCTTATTAGAAATAAGATGTTTGATTTAGTTCCCTGTCCTTATGATGTTAGTCTTATCCGATGTATGTGGATTTTTAAACATAAGAAAAATTATGATGGTTCCTTTGAGTGTTATATGGTTTGTCTTGTAGGTGATGGCACTTCGCAAGTTGTAGGTGTGGGTTATTATGAGACTTTCATTCCGATGGTCAAACCTGCTTCCATTAGAATAATGCTCACCATTGCTCTCTCTCTCTCTCTCTCTCTCTCTCTCTCTCTCTCTCTCTCTCTCTTTTCTCAATCCTGACCCATTCATCAACTAGATGTCCAAAATGCTTTTTTTACATGATGATCTTTATGAGACTGTTTACATGCATTAGCCATTAAGTTTCTGTGACTCTCATCATCCAAATTATGTTTGTCGTTTGAAGAAGTCATTTTATGGTCTCAAGCAACTGCCTAGAGTATGTTACCAACGCTTTGCTGACTATGTAGCCACCATTAGTTTTCAACATAGCACTATCGTACCCTAAATTTTAACCGCATTTTTTCAAGAGAAGCATTTAATGCACCCATTCACGAGAACGACAATGTCCCATCTGGGACTTTCATGACCACAAATCTCGTGGTTGGGCAACAATGTGTGCCGCAAACCCTCACTACACAAAGCATATACAAAAGCTTGAGGGCTATTGTTTTGGACCGACTACAAGGTCTAGAAAGCGAAAACCCAATTGTGGGACAACAAGTCACCACGTGAGAGACATGTACACTCTTTTTTCCTCGCATCACATAATATTCCTCGCGAGAATACCATGCTTATCTCCCAAATCAATCTAAAGATTGACTGCATCACATGCCATTCCACCCACACGCAGATACCAACCATTCAAAAGAGGAAAATGCACCACTTCACAAGCATTCAAATCTCTTTGGATTCAAACATCAATTTTCACTCTCTTATTACTTGAACATTAGAATGTTAACCTTGCAGATCCTTCTCCTCTCCAATATATCAGAAGCTCTGAACCACCGCAACAAACTATAAATTCATGATTTTTAATCATCATCTAATTCTAAAACAGAACAATCCTTATACTTCTATGTAAAGTGGAGGACCTAACTACCTAATCACTCTTAATAGACTCAAATACACAAAGTTTTATTCAGTGTCACAAAACTCATTAAAGATACAAATCAAATACCTAATTCAGTCTAATAATATATTTAATGACAAAAAAATATTTTCAAATCAATTTGTTTATTAACTGTTTTGTAAAAAAAAACTCGCCAAAATGTGTGTTAATTTTTCAAGGAGGAAAAATTGATAAAAAAGTTAAGTGCCTATCAATATTCTATTTTTACTCTACCAAAAGTGTGTTTAGATAAAACAAAAAATATTTTTAAATTTAATATATGATTTTAAATTTGAATCGTAAATATACACTTATTTTTTCAAAAAGAAAACTATGATGTTGATGTAATCAAACTCAACTTTGTATATTAATTAATTTTGATAATTAGGCACAGGAGATACCTGTTTTTTTAATTTAAAAATTTGTCCACTCAACTTTTTAAAGTAGTTTTCTTTGTCTTTATAGAGCACTCAGAAATTAGAAAAAGAGAACCAAAAGAAAGCTACCTACCACTAAAGGGTAATGATCTAGCTGTCAGACAAACTTTGATAAGTTATTGTCAAATTTATTTTCTATCAATTTTTCCTTTATTAGACATTCATGTTGGATTCTTTTCATACATCAATTGCTAGGCCCCGGGAAGTGGCCAAACTAAAAGTTCCTATCTTTTTCTAAAGGACTGGGCATCATGAAACCATTCTTGTTGTGAAGGCCATGTGATCGTCCGGTTAATAGTACTGTTTCTTTGGTTAGGTGAGATTCGGGTTCTTGCAATATAGATAGATACCTATTATATTATAGTTATTGTGCAAATCATATTACCCTCATATATGATTTTTGTTTGGTACAATGTCAAACTTGATTAAGGGCTTTTGTTATGACAGCTTCTTTTGTGTGTTGTGTTTATAATGATGATATATTTGACATTCGAATATTGGAAATTCAAATATTTTAAAAAGTTAATTTTAAAGTAGAAACAAAACGAAGGTGTATTCAAAATATAAGAAATTATGTGTAAGTATGAGTGGTTAAGTTTTAAATTATTTATGAATTAATGAATTATTAAATTTATGAAAGAAGTGGTTTATATATCAAATATCTTAAAATTTTAGAGGTTTGACATTTTTCTCTCTTGTAATTCAGAAGCATTGATCTTATAGTTCATCTTGTCTTCCTAAATCTCTCATAACACAATTGAAGACTTAAGCATGACCTATAAGCAAAACATGGTTGGAGTACAACATTAATCTTTTTAGGGACTTTTTTAAGAAGTCATTTAAGCGGTTTTTGTCTAAACAAAGCCAAAGTTAGGCATGCAAGCTAGATCGTTTATTATAAATTTGAAGATTAGCCTCCGAATTAAAAGGTTCATTTCTTCTAAGTTATTAGCTTATAAGATTCAAACATCCGCTCTATTGAGACATACAATCTTCGAGGTAATGATATATATGTTACTCAATTTTAATTCAAGCAATACTTTTTACACCAGTTCTTAGTCGTATTTAAACATGACAATAAAACTCGTACCTGCGGGTACCCATCCGAATCCACTCTGAAGTTGACAGGAAAAATCCGTTTTGACTGAGTTTGGGTTCGGATTTTTCCCGATTATAAAATTCGGGGACGAGTCAGGTAATGAGGACACTAGTACCCACCCTGAACCTATCCCCGAACCCGCCCCGTTTATTTCATTGTGTATATTATTAGATATTTTTGATAATTTAGAATATTAAGTACGAGGCAAAAGTTGTTGATATTTTGATTTGTATTTATTATTTTAAATATTTGAAATGTATGTATGAATTCTTTTAAAATTGTTTTATTTTATTATTTATAAAGTAATTTAATTTTGGAAAAAATAAGTATTTCTATTAAAAAATTGATTTCACTAAATAGATGGTGGGGGCGGGAATATCCGAATCCAACCTGAACCCGTTTGAATCGGGTTTGGGTTTTAATTCTCCATTCTCGTTTGGGTTTGGAGCGGGGAACAGGGATTGTTTGGGGATTCGGGTTTGGGTTTGGGAGAGGTAATAACCGTCTCCAAAGGCTTAATCATTTCAAACCAACGCTCACCTATATATAATTAATTCATCAATTATTACTGTTGAAGTATGCCTTAAAATCTTTGAGTGATGAAGAGAAAGAAAATATGTTTTGAGATTGTCATAAATCAGAAAGTCGAAAAGCAGCAAGAATGTCTGATTCGGGCGGTTGGCAAATATCAGATTTGGTCAGTTCAGTTTGCGGATCCATTTAATTAATGTTATAATATTGAATATATATTTTATATTAATTTAGAGATACTATAAATTAATATAAAAAATGATAGATATTTATAATATTTTATTCTAACAATTAATGAGTTTTATTTTGCATTTTATTATGGATCAGTTGGATTTTAGCAATTACTGATATGTATCTCTTCTGGTATTTATAGTGTATCAATTTTAGAGCTTTATAGCAAAAGGAAGAAATAAGTGTTTAGAATTTAAGGGAAACCTTTTAGAGTTACCTAGAAGGGTCAGATAATACTTATTGATATTTTGCGTTTGAGTGATTCATACATTGGGAGTTTGAGAGATTGTGAAACACTTGGGTGAAAATACGAGTTTGTTCTTGAGATCTCAGAAGGCGAAGACTATTTTCTTGTAACTCAGTTGTAAGCTCCACCTTGACTTGAAATTGTAGTGACGTCAATTTAACCATTAACCACCTTGATGCTCTCTACCATATTGAAACTCTAATAAATAACCTTGAACAAGTTCAAGACATCCTTGAACCGTGATCTCGTCACTTTCATCCACTTGTTTCCAATTACACTTTTTTGCGTAAGTAATCTAACTAGCCCACAAGAAAGGTTCTTCACCCATCATTGACTCCACCTGCTTTCGAATGCCTCCCTGAAGGCCATTCTTTCTAAATTTTGTAACCCTTCAGTCACATTCAAAGAATAACACCCAAGACTCGCATAATCGTCCCTCTGAGGTGCTACAATCTCCCTCCTTACCTTATCACATGTCAAATGATAATCAGACACCCATGTAAGTGTTCCCTCACTACTACTAATATTCATAATAGAAAGCTCCACCTCAAACTGAGTTTTCTCCGCCATAGTTTCTAAAAAGTTTATCCCTTGGTTTTCACTTTTTTTCCTCTGAAGAAACTGTTTGCCAACCAAGTAAGCTGCTTTAACACCACCCTTAACCGAAAAACTCAATAACAACTCAACGATCACAAGCATTTTTATCTCTTATTTTCTGCAAATTAAAATTCATTATACACTTCTGAAATAGCCTCCAGGTATTCTTAATGCCTTGACCTCAAATCCCATAGATCTTTCTTGTCATAGAAGCCTCCATTAGTTAATGATGAACGAATAATAACATTTGAACCTTATAAAATATATAGACCACATATTTTAGACCCTTTAGCAATAATTACTTCATCATGCGAAATCTTCAACACTCCGCGTTCAACTCTAGCGCAATAGCCTAGATCATCAAACATACTTATAGATAACAAATTTTACTTGAGTTCTAGAACATACCTCACATTGTGAAGAATAAATTCAAGATCATCAAACAGTTTAAGTCTGGCCGTACCAATATCATGAACCTTGTAAGCTTTATCATCACCAAGGTGAACTACTCCACCTTTCACCAGCTTAAAGTCTTAAAGTATTCTATTCTTGGACAAATGTGATAAGAGCAACCTGAGTCTATGAACGAACTATCATCAGTCTCCAAACTCGATATTACTAGTGCATCAGTATTCTCATAACCATCCTCATCTAAGGCAACCACAACTTGATTAAAGTCATCATTGACCTTTCTCTAATGACAATCCTTCTTCAAGTGACAGTGTTTTTGACAATTAAAACATTTTACCTTTAATTTGTCAAATCTCTTTGATTTGGACGTCCCTCTACGCTCGGTTCTCCTTCTTGAGACAATTAAGCCTTCACCACCATATTTAATCTTCAAATATTTTTCCTTTGAAAGTTCTTTAGATTTTACCGCCGTCTGGAGTTCACCCAAAGTGATAGTACCTTCCTTGCGATAAAGGAGGAAATCCTTAAAGTGTTCAAAAGATCTAGGTGATTAACTAAACGAGAGTAGAGCCTTGTCCTCATCATCAATCTTCACTTCAATATTCTCAAGATCATCAATATGAACTTGTGAAATTCTATCAACTTCTCCACAATGTATTTGCTCTCCACCATTCAGAATTAATAGAGATGTTATTTTAGACACAACCTCTAAGGCAAAGACTTGATCATGTACAAGGATTCAAGTTTTTCCCACATTGCAATTGCAGTATTCTCCTTGGCAACATGTCTTAGAAATTTATCCCTGAGACACAATATGGCACTCCTGGCCTTATCCACTATCTCGGTCTTCTCTGCTTTACTAAAACATGTATGCATTGATGCCTCAACCTTCACAGCTTCCATACACTTCTCTTGAGTTAAAATTGGTTACATTTTTACTTTCCACAACCCAAAATCGTTGTCTCTGGAAAATTTTGTGATCTCCTATTTAGCCATGGTGATCACTTATAAACAATATTCTTTTGCCCCATGGTGGCCACTTGGTGTGAAATTGATAGAATAATTAATTAGAAGAAATTATTCACTGTTCAATCACACCAAGAAATTTAATGTGTGGGGATAAAGAACAGTAGCAACCAAAATAAATGGTCTTCGAAAATAAAAACCAACAAGCAGAAAATATAATAGAAGAAAATAAGCCAAGAAAGGCGAAAAGATTGTTCACGCAGTTCGATCAAAAGATCTACGCCTGGGGAGAGACCAGCCCTTCAATTCATTATACTCGGAAAGTTTTTACAAGAGATTACAAAAGAGTTACGAAAAATAGCCTTGACCTTCAAAGTTCCCAAGAACAAACTCTTATTTTCTACCCAATTGTTTCCTAACCTCTTCAACTCTCAATATAAGAATCACTTAAAACCAAGGTATCAAGAAGTATTGTCTGACCCTTATAGATAACTCTAAAAGGTTTCCCTAAAACCCTAAATGTTTATTTCTCTTTTGCTCTAATGCTATAAAATTGCCACACTGAAATAATATGTAAGAGATATATACTTATAATAGCTAAAGTCCAACAAACAAAGCCCAGAACACAATCCATTAGCAAATGAATCCATGGACCGAACTGAAAAGTCTAAAAGCATGCAAACCGAGAAAACTAATGCTTTTTTGAAATTCCTAAGTTGGATCGACTACGATCCGACCGTACGGACCCGCCGACACCGACCGCCAAATACTATCGTGCTCCGATCGCTACCTTGCCAGAAAATTGTTGCGCATTCTGGCCGCCACATCGTCCTAGACCTCTACCACCGATCGCGATTCCGGCCGTCATCCGCTATTGCGCTGATTCCGGCCATCGGACGACCATCGTCTCTAAAGTTCGAGTGCCGCCACCGTTCATCAAAGTTCCATTGGCCACCGCCGCGGCTCCGTCGCCTCTTAACCCGATTTTTTATTTTTCGACTTTCAGAAATTCTTTATGGAATTTCCGGTTTTATGGTTTATGCAACCTTCAAATATGTTTTATTTCTCTTCATCATCAAAGGTTTTAAGACATACTTCAACAATAACAATTTGTACATTAAACTTAAGTATCTTAGAGAACGATTTTCACAATTTCCAACAACAACGACTTATCTCCATTCTCAACTTAAGACCGTTTTGATTGGTATTTAGGGAGCAATTTGCTAGAGCCTATCACAACGATTTATAGTTGTTGCTGATTTTAAATATGTTCTAGTAGATACGTGACTTCTTTAGTGACAACAACAATTTTGAAGCTACAACAACAGTTTTTCACCGTTGCAACAAATGAAATTTTAATTAATTGTAAAATCAACTTATTTTATAAACCTCGTGAATAATAATCATTAAAATTAAATAACAATAATTTTAATATAACCTTGGAGTTAAGACCAACAATGAATCAAATTAACACAAAAATAATTTGAAATTTGTTTTAATATCTAATTTTTTAAATTTGATTTATAAACTCAATGGATTGAACTTTAGCTTAAAACTAAACTCGTAAAACAAGTAAGTTAAATTTGAGTTATGAATAGTTTGACTCGTTCAATTCATGATAAATACACAAATGAAAATCATCATTCAAATTCAAAATAACATCTTAAATGTATATCCTAATGTCAATCATTGTTAATAATCAAAATAACATCTTCAAAATTATGATTAACATCTAATAAAAAACTTAAACGTATTAATCTATATATATATATATATATATATATATATATATATATATATATATATATATATATATATATATATATATATATATATATATATACACGTATCTTCATCTTCGAATGACTAAAAATATTCATCGATATCATAATTCTTGATCTGCAAAATAAAAATAATATGATTAAAATAAAATATGACAATACTATATAATAACCGGTGAAAAGCCCATCCATATGACCAACTGAAAGCAATGCTATATTTCCAATTTTATTTTATTCTAAACAATAATCATAACATAAATGACACAATATAACAATGTTGCACAAAACTGTACTTATTGCCCACTTCCCTAAATCAGTACTATGCTTAAAGACTCATTTATGTATGTTAGAATCTACTTCAATGCTTGCTGATGCGTCTTTCTGAGATTCGTCTTATACGTGCTTACAAGGCCACCGCATATGCTATGTCTGGCCTCGTCATAGGCGAATCCACCATAAGGTCAGCATGGGCCTATGCCCGGGCTCTACATGAAATTATGGTGATATAATACATAATATTTTCACACAACATATGCAATGCAGCAACGTGACTAAGGCATCAATTCTGCAAGTTTTTTTTAATACCAATGGTCTTTTCAACTTAATTATTTCTTATAAATAAATAAATAAATAAATAAATAATTAAATAATTGCATAATTAAAAGAAGTTTAAAACTAATATAATGTTATGTATTATAACTTGAAAACATATCGGCAACTTCATTTTCTTAAAACTAATGTAATGGTTTTAATTTTTTTTTTATTTTAAATTAATAATATATGTTTTAATTTGATGAAGAAATTTTTTTAGGTTATTTAGGTTATTCATAAATTGGTATTATTATTAAATTGGTATATAACACTGTTTTGTTTTGATTACACCGAGCGGAAGATATTTAAGTCACTTGATGATATTGATATTATTCGAATAATCACCGCAAAGAAGTCTCAGAAATGACATTTGACTCGTAATTTTATTTAGGTAAATTCTTAGGTAACTCTCATAATTTTATTTAGGTACATTCTTAGGTACCCACTCATAATTTTATTTAGGTAAATTCTTAGGTACCCGTGAAAAATAATTGGGTGCCGATACTCTAAGTGCAAATTAATTTAATATTTGAATTTATTTTAAAATAAAATAATTGTAAAAAAGGATGTGTCATTGAATCATAGTATTTGATTGGATAATGGTACCAATACCCAACTAAATTCAAGGGTACCGAAGTGTTTACCTTTAATTTAACTCATTATTATAAGATTATGTTTATCTCTTTTATTTTAAACTATATTTTTGTTGACAAAATGAAGAGTCTCTTTTATTTTAATTGATGATTATTTATTATATTATATACCATGTAAATTTGCGGTCTTTAAATTTTTGCCCAGGCTTTATAACTTTTCTGGCTCCGCCACTGGACCTCGTACAGACCATGACATATATCAAAGAACCTACTATACTAGCATGTGTAATGCTATTCATATATGTTATTTCAACTTCAGTACTAGGACTTTGAGTCGTACTCAACTTGAATTGAGTATTTGTTGGTGTTACAACAAGCTTTGGGTTTGACATACCAAATTTACCGAGAATCTTCTTCAGGCATGTCTCTTGAGATAAGCATAATCTCAATTGCTTTCTATCTCTTCGGATGTCAATCCTAATAATCATGGATGCAACTCCCAGATCATTCATGTCGAACTCCTTATTGAGTTCAGCCTTGTTAGAGATGGATCTCTGATCTCATCTTGCAACAGAAAAGGAAAATGGAAATAGAAGGTAAAGAAGAAGAAGAAGTGAAAGCTGATTATTTTATTCAGAGTAGAGTCATTGTTTATATACAGGTTATCCAAAGTAATATAGTTAGCCACTAAACAATGGACACGTAGGCTAACAGAATTATAACTACCAACCAAAAGTATAACAATCGTATATAAAGGATAAGCTAGTGAAAGACTATACTCCAATACCCCCCCTCAAACTGAAGGACAGGGAACAACCTTAAGTTTGGTGCGAAGATCCTGAAACGCAGTCGTGCCCAACGGTTTTGTAAGGGTGTCTGCAATTTGAGCAGTGGCAGGCACATGTTTGATCAACATTCGATGTGCAACAACTCTTTCACGCACAAAATGAATGTCCAATTCAATATGCTTGGTACGGGCATGTAAAACAGGATTATGGGAGAGTAAAACCGCACTGAGGTTATCACATAATAACGTTGGAGTATGGAAGGGAATGTGGATTTCAGCTAACAGAGATTCAAGCCAAAGTAGCTCAGAAGTGGAATGAGCTAAAGCACGATACTCAGCCTCAGTACTTGATCGAGCAACAAGGGATTGCTTTTTGGAACTCCATGAAACCAGGTTAGGGCCAAAGAAAATGCAGGAGCCGGAGGTAGATCTTCTATCATCCGGATCGCTAGCCCAATCGGAATCACTGTAAGCACGTAGAGAGAACTTTGGTGCTGCAACAGAAGGAGATAATAGAAGGCCATGACTAGCTGTGCCACTTAAATACCTTAGTAAACGTCGAACCATAGCCCAGTGCGTATCTAGAGGACAAGACATGAACTGGCAGGCTTTATTTACACTAAAGGCAATATCAGGACGAGTCAAGGTAACATACTGCAGAGCACCCACTATAGATCTGTAGAGTTGCGGATCAGAGAAGACAGCATCACCATGTTTACTAAGCTTACAGTTACTGAGCATAGGTGTTGGAACACCATTAGCATTCATCATCTTTGCTTTGCTCAACAAATCTTTAATATATTTACACTGAGTTAGTAACAAAGAGCCATTAGTTAGATGTTTTACCTCAATCCCAAGAAAGTAACTCGGTTTCCCCAATCTTTTCAAGGCAAACTTGGCATGAAGCTTGTTGATTATATCCTGAACCAAAGTAGGACTGGAGCCAGTGATGAGGATGTCATCAACATAGACAAGAATATATAAGGAGATGCCCTGTTTGCAGTATGTGAAGAGAGAACTATCACACTTTGAGGAGGTGAAACCAAACTGTATCAGAGCCTGAGTGAGCTTCTCATACCAGGCCCTTGGTGCCTGTTTTAGGCCATAAAGAGCTTTGTGAAGTTTGCATACTAAGGTCTTATCACCTGAGGTGAATCCAGGGGGTTGGCTCATGTATACCTCATCATGGAGGACTAAGTATAACTCTAATAGTAGTAGGTTTGACTACAGGGGCAAAGGTTTCAGTAAAATCAAACCCCTGTTCTTGATGAAAACCTTTTGCAACCAACCTAGCTTTATGTTTATGAACATAACCATCAGCATTTTGTTTAAGTTTAAAGACCCACCTACATCCTACAGCAGTTTTATCAGGAGGTAAAGGTGCTAAAGTCCATGTTTTATTTGCTTGTAAAGCATTGAATTCATCTTGCATAGCTTTAGCCCATGGTGGACTAAGTAAGGCTTGTTTATAGCTAGTAGGTTCAGAATCTGTTTGAGCTAAGAAGGCTTTTGGTTTAGAGTTTCCAGTCTTAGCACGAGTAAGCATGGGATGGCTATTCTGAACAGGATTACTAACAGGTTTGCTATTGCCAATAGAGGGAGATTGAGAGGACTCAGAAATGGGAATGCAAGATGATAGAGTAAGTTCATTGGAAGAAAAGGGAAGACTAGGAGGAGATATATTGCTATGAGCATTTTGCAGATTAGAGAGAATAGGAGACTGACTAGTGGGAACATCATTGATATTGGTAATAGCATTGTCCTCTGGACAATTGTGAGTATTATTATTATTGTCCTCTGTACTATTAGACAGACTAGGAGCAGGGGATCCTGCATAACCCTCAGGGTTAAAGGGACTCAGACAGCCAGCATTAGGATTAATATTTTGCTGTGTAGGAGTAGCAGACTGGACAACTATGATATTGGGAGAAGTGTGACTTTGAGCTTGACTGGTCACAGATTTGGCAGACAAGGACAAAGCTATATTAGAGCCTGAGGGAGCCAATTGATTGGACTGCTGAGGATTTATATGAAAAGTAGGAGAGATGTGAGTAAAGGACACATCATTAGGATTTGTGAGAGGATTAGGACTCGCATGCTCAGACTGAGTAACTAGGTTATGACTGACAGAGGTAGCATTATACTGATTGTTGTTTAAGACTGTAGGAAGAGATATGGGCTGAAAGACACAGGGTGAAGGAGAACTCTTGTTCAAAGGTGTACCAGGACCATTATTAGGGAGAGTTTGAGTTTTATACTCAGATGGAAACATGGTAGAGTAAGGAAACCTATGTTCATTGAAGGTAACATCCTTGGATATATAAATTTTGCCTTCAGGGCTGAGACACTTGAAACCTCTATGCTGGGGAGACACCCCTAAGTAGACACACTCAGCACTCCTATGTTGAAGTTTATTCTTATTAAAAGGCCTAAGAAGAGGAAAACAAGAACAACCAAATACTCTTAAGGATGTATAATCAGCATGTTTCCCATAGAGAGCATAATAGGGTGAAAGGCCATTTGTGAGAGGAGTGGTAGGGAGTCTATTAATCAGATAGGCAGCTGTAGCAAAACTGTGATCCCAATAAGAGAGTGGTATGGATGAGTGAGATAACATAGTGAGGCCCATTTCAACTAGGTGTCTGTGTTTTCTTTCAACAGTCCCATTTTGATGAGAGGTATGTGGACATGTCAACCTATGTGTGATACCTAGTTCAGTAAGAAACTTAGTGAAGGGTCTATATTCTCCACCAAAGTCAGATTGGACAGATTTGATAGTGACATTAAATTGATTCTGAACAAAAGCATGAAACAATTTGAAGGCTTGCAATGCCTCAGATTTTTGCTTTAGAAAATACAACCAGGTATACCTAGTATGACCATCTACAAAGGCAATATAGTATTTAAAACCAGTACTAGAAGGTAAATGTGCAGGCCCCCACAAATCAGTGAACACAATATCAAAAGGTTTCTTGTACACAGTATTGGTTAATGGAGCATGAATTTTATGAGCTTTGCCTATATTACAAGAAGTACAGAAGTATGAACTTTGTTTATTAGAAGTATGAATATTACACAATTTGAGAATATGAGAAACAGCATTGAAATTAGCATGACCTAGCCTATGGTGCCAAAGTATGCTAGGATTACATTTAACACTTTCATATGGAGCAGAATTAGAAACAATATAGCTTTGAATGGAAGCTGGCAGGGACAAACTCTTATGTGTACTGGAGTGACTGATGAGTTCCAATGATTGTTGGGAGAAAGAGTACAATCCATTAGCATCACGGGCTCCTTCAACAAGAAGTTGCTTAGAAGCCTGAGATTTAATGAAACATTTATCAGAGAGGAATTCAAAGATAACATTATTATCACTAGAGAACTTAGAAACTGACAGAAGATTCCTAGTGATGGATGGAACATGAAGCACATCAAATAAATTTAGTTTATAATTGGGTAAGAGTTTGGAATAAAAGTGTATGGATCCTATAGAGTGTATGGTGAGGGTTTGGCCATTTCCTACAAAGACTCTATTAGATCCTACATAAGGTTTCTTATTCTGCAAAAGTAAATCATAGGGAGTAAGATGGTGAGTGGCACCTGAGTCAGCAAACCATGACTGGGACTCCAAGTCAGCAGGGAGAGAGTACTCCTGAGTATAACCAGAATGCTTGGTAGTAGCCATCATAGCTATGGCCTGATTGGGTTGAGTACCATCTTGAGTGTTATCTTGCTGCACAGTAGCATTATTAGTAGAGTTTGCTTGAGTGTTGGAGTTGTCTGGTGGGGCATAATTCTCATCAAAGCGATGCCAACACGATGCAACAGCATGGCCATATTTACCACACAGTTGACATGTAGGGCGCGTGCCGGTTGACTGTCTTCCTCTTCCACCACGGCCTCTGCCGCGAGGGTATCTGTTGCCTCTTCCTCGGTTACCAGAGTAAGCTCCTCTGGAGCCATGACTCTCTTGTCCTGAATGAGCAAGATTCGCTGCTATTGTTGCAGCTGCCAATTCTTGGCGAAATTTGTCTAACTGTGCCTCTTGCACATATAAAAGCGCCTCAACATCACACAGATTCAGGGTGGTAGGGCTACCATACATTTGCATCACGAACGGGTTATACTCTTCTGGTAAACCTTCAAGGATGGAGTCAATTTGGTCTTGTTCTGTAATGGAATCACCCACTGCAAGGAGCGAATTAGCAATAGCCTTAATGCGAAGCACATACTCAGTGACTGTGCGATTGCCTTTCTTCGTAGATTTCAGCTCCACACGCAGTTGACGCATCCTCGCCTTCATCTGGGCATTGAAGTACTGAAGAATTTTATCCCATACTTCAAAAGCGTGTTTGCACGCAAGAACCCTAGGTAGAACAGATTCAGAGATCGTGGATAGAAGCCAGATAAACACAGCTTGATCTTGAACAATCCAAGCCTCATACTCATCAGAAACTGTACCTGAAAGACGATCTTGAGCTGTCTTGAATTTCAACGGAACTTGCGGATTTGCTACAATCTTGTGCATCTTCTGAGTGAGGATAACACCTTCAACCTGCTGATTCCAGAGGAGATAGTTATTCTCCTGAAGCTTGATCGAAAGCTTTGGTCCGAAAGAATGAGAGCCCTTGGACGAAGCAAAAATGGCCGCCAAATCTTGATTTTGCGTTGTGCCTTTGATCACAGAACCTTGTTGATCATCAGAATCCATGAGTGAATCTTGAAGACGAAGAAGAAAGAGCGACGAGTGATTGGGTTTTTAGGGGGAAGCGTGGTTGATCGTCACCGCGAATGATACCATGTTAGAGATGGATCTCTGATCTCATCTTGCAACAGAAAAGGAAAATGGAAATAGAAGGTAAAGAAGAAGAAGAAGTGAAAGCTGATTATTTTATTCAGAGTAGAGTCATTGTTTATATACAGGTTATCCAAAGTAATATAGTTAGCCACTAAACAATGGACACGTAGGCTAACAGAATTATAACTACCAACCAAAAGTATAACAATCGTATATAAAGGATAAGCTAGTGAAAGACTATACTCCAATAAGCCTTCACCTTCATTACATCCTCAACACTGTTGCTTGCTATGAAAATATCATGCACATTAAGCAACAAAATAACAAGTGAATTTCCAAGTCAAAATCTAAAGTAAACACAGTGGTCAAACTGACTCCTAGTGGAAGCTATGTGTGCCATGAACTAGTCAAATCTCATGTTCCATTGACAAAGAGATTGTTTCAGGCCGTATAACGACCTATTCAGCTTGCACACATAATCTTCCTTTCGCGTTTCTGCATACCCTTCTGGTTACCTCATCTCTGGATTGTTTCATCTAGATCACCATACTAGAAAGCGGTCTTCGCATCCACCTGTTCAACTTCTAAGTCGAACATAGCTACCATGGCTAACAACGCATCCACCTGTTCAACTTCTAAGTCGAACATAGCTACCATGGCTAACAACATTCTAACGGAAATATGTTTCGCAATAGGTGAGAACACATAATTAAACTCGACTCCTTCTTTCTGAGTGAGCTATAACAACCCTATTTTCTTTTCTTTAATTTTAATATTTTATTTAAATATTAGGAATGATTTGTGTGCTATTTGGTCCAAATTGATGATTTATGCTATTTTAGTTATTTTGAATATTATAAAAGTATTTTGGTAATTAAATAATGATTAAAATAGCCGAGTTTGAGAGCATTAGTTTTTTAATTAAAAATTAAATAAATTAAAATAATAGTACGAATTAATTATATATATATATATATATATATATATATATATATATATATATATATATATATTTTTTTTTTTTTATTATTATTATTATTATGTGGAAGATTTTTATAATAATAATTAAGGGTTGATGTATTTTAGTTAAAACTATCAGTATGAGTGTCAAGATTACCAAACACATGGTTATTCCAAGCTTTTGAAATCACTTTGACAACTTTTAACTTCTCCAACAAAACAAAAGTTTTTTAGCCTTGGATCTCTAAACCATTCTAGGTAGAATGAACTAGCTTAGGAAAGCTAGCGGGAAATAACCAATAATTATTGAATTTGAAAAATTTAGGACCCCAAATCTGATTAGCATTTTTAGATTGAGTTTGGATGAAGAATTTTAATGAGGTAATGTAATGTTTTAACGCAATTTAAAATGATTTGTACTAAGTTTATTGTTTGGATACACAATTAACGATGAAAATTTATGGAGTATTTTATCTAAGTTAAATTTAATCATTTTGAAATGACACTACAAACCAAAAAATTTGAAATTCCTCCCATATTCTTTAAAATGTATTTGTTACAATTATTTCTTCAAATTTTACAAATTGGTCTTTATATTTTCAAAAATTATAAAATTGACTCCAAATATTTTTAAAAATTGCAAATTGGTCCTTAATAATTTTTAAATTTACAATTTGGTCCTTCAAATTTTTAAAAATTGCAAATTAACCCCAACTTTTTTATTTTTTATTTTGGTCCAAAAAATTTAAATTTTAGAAAAATGACCCCAAAAATCTAACAATGAATTATCTTAATATTTCATCCAAATAAAATAATTTAAAAATGAATAGATTTCAATTGAATCATTTGAATTGTTTTGAATTTTAAATTCCTTTAAAATTTCAAATTACCTCGTTCAAACACACTCTTAGAGTGTGTTTGGATGGAGCATTTTAATGAGGGAAAGTAATTTTTTGAGGGAATTGAAAATAATTTGATCAAAATTTATTGTTTGGATAAAAAATATGGAAAATTGTTAAAATGATGTAAATTTATGAAGTAATTTATTCAAATTAAATTTAAAGAATTTCAAATGACACCAAAAAGTAAAGAATTTGAAATTGCTCCATAACTTGAGTGTTAAGTTGTTTATTATTAATTTTTCTAAATTTGTAAAATGATCCTTATATTTTGTTAAAATTATAAATTTATCCCAAATATTTTCATAAAATTGCAAATAAGTCCCTAATATTTTTCTAAATTTACAAAATGGTCCCTTAAATTTTTCAAAAATTGCAAATTAGTCTCTATTTTTCATATTTTAAATTTGGCCCAAAAGTTTTAAAATTGATGAAAATGACCAAAAAATTTAACAATGAATCATTTTAATACTTCATCCAAACAAAAGAATTTAAAATTGAATGAATTTCAATTGAATCATTTGAATTGCTTAGAATTTTAAATTTCTTGAAAATTCTTAATTGTGTCATCCGAACACACTCATAAAGATAATTGAACAATGACCAAAAACATCTCTAGAAAGAGTTCATTGGAACACATCACTCAAATGATTCCCCCATCCATTAGAAATCAAAATCCAATCGAGTCTACTAAAAGCCCCGCTGTTTGGTTGAAAAGAAGTAAACATTCGTGGGTAAATTTATTAGTTCCATCTGAATGATAAAGTTTGAGAATTCTAAGTGTTCCACATCTCAGAAGAACTAAAAGAAAATATAGAGATGATGTAAGCAAATAGATCAATTTAGTGCATTAGTTAGTCAATGATTCAATCATATAAGCTTGTTGAAGTAAAACCTCTATCAATATCTTTATAATCAAATAATCATTTGTAGTATGAGATTCTTTTCTATCCATTTATGATTGAAACTAATGACCAAATAGTTACTGTATCAAAACTTGCTTTAGAAGTTAGATTCTTATGATGTCTATCCATAAGAAATTATTAGCTTTAGGAAAATAGAACCGATTTATTAATGATGCAGATACTTCTGTCCAAGTCAACAACATCAATGAATATGTCCCTTATTCAATGACCATGCAAAGTGGCAGTCCCTCATTTTAAGAAATGGTTCTCAATCTGATTATTATTTATTACTAGTATTTATATATATGAGAAAAAGGAATATGCACTGACAGTGTAAAATATTTTTACAATGTCAACCAATCACAATCATGTATCCAATTAAAACACAATTTTAATTTTAAAAAAACTAATATGACATGGTAGGTATAAGAATTTTGATTGGTTGAATGTGTAAAATTAGTTTACACTGTCAGTGCACTACCTTTAAACTCTTTATATATATATATATATATATATATATATATATATATATATATATATATATATATATATATATATATATATATATATATATATATTCGATTTACGGAATGTGATCTGGGACACGATGGGGGTTTGCGTGCCTCGGTAGGAAAGAGATCACCGGAGTATAGCACAAGATCGCACTTGGTGGCAGAAGACAGATGAAAAGGAAGGGCCAGATCGAAAGTTCCCCAGGACAAACCTGTTAGGAAATGCCCCAACCCCTGAAGAAAGAGCTTTTCCTAGCGGCTTTTATTAGAGACAGGAGGGGGTTCACCCCAAAGCATTCTCCAAAACCAAGACCGCCGCTTCTTGATGATGTTAAGAGTGTGCCAATCAATCCGGAAGTTGGCTTCCACCGCTACCTGTTCTGTACGAGATGGATCTGCGTACTGTGACTCAAACCATTCTGGACTGACCAGGTTTTTCGCCTTTGAAAGGCCATCAATGACCTTTCAGAAAGATTTCGGGTTCATTCCATTGAAACTAGCTGGCAATATCTTATAAGTGCTATTCCCTCTCAGCTTCAAAAGGGCTTACCCGAGGAGAGTACGGGGCATCTCTATGGTTCCAATATGGTATCGCAGTATATATATATATATATATATATATATATATATATATATATATATATATATATATATATATATATATATATATATATATATATATATATGACATGTGAAAAAACAGCAGTAGTTCCTATTTTGAAGGCATGCATAAAAACAGTACTGTTTAACTTTTAAATTTTTATTTTAGAAAAAAAAGAATTTTAATTATAAATCTAAATTATTTTCTTTACTTAAGGAAAAGAAATTATTGATAATGCGGAATTTTACCGAACGATAAATAAATACTACCTCCGTTCCTTTTTATAAGAGAAAATTCAATTTTTAGATTCATTGAATAATCAATGTATCTAGCCTATAAAGAGACCAAATACATTAGTTATTCAATGAATCTAAAAAATGACTTGTCTCTTATAAAGAGGAACGGAGGTAGTATTACTTTTAATGGTAAGATAAGTAATGATTGTTTAAATTAATATTTTTTTTTTGTCAAAATGTCCTTAGATAGCTATCAATTCAATTGAAACTTACTATTTTTTTCTCCATCAGTAAGTTTAAGTTAAGGCACGCACTCTCTAATCTAGTAGCAGACAATGCTAATCAATTCTTTTTGCAGGGAATGATTCTTCCCAACTTTAATGCAATACTCTTATCATACTTCCTAAAATTAAAAAGGCTAATAGTATTGGTCACTTCAGACCAATTGTTATGGCAAACTTTAAATATAAACTCATTTCAAAAATCTTAGCTGACAAACTATCTACTACTTTTTCCTCTAATATTATTTCAACAGAGCAAAAAGGTTTCATTGTTGGTAGGAACATTAAAGATGGAATATGCCTAACTTTTGAGGCTATAAATCTTCTAGGCAATAAAAGTTTCAGTGGAAATGTAGCTCTTAAAATTGACATTTCTAAAGTTTTTGACTATCTTAATTGGGATTTCATTCTCAAAACTCTAAATGCTTTTGGCTTTAGTCATAAATTTTGCTCTTGGATACACACTATTCTCAACTTTGCTAATATTTCTATTGGTTTCAAATTTCAATGGTAAGCAAGTAGGATATTTCAAATGTTCTAATGGTGTTAGGCAAGGGGATCCTCTCTCACCCCTCCTTTTCTGTTCGGTTGAGGATTTCTTAAGCAGAGGCATAACTGAGCTTGTGAACTCCAACCAGATGAATCTCATTCAAGCCACTAAAATTTGCAAAGTTCCTTCTCATACATTATTTGCTGATGACATCATGATCTTCTGCAGGGGGGATACAAAGTCTCTAACTGTAATTTCCATACTTCTGAAGGAATATGCACAATGTTCTGGGCAGATTTGCAACTCAACAAAGTCTATTATTTATGCAGGGGGCATGTCTCTGAAAAGACACTGTAGGCTTGCAGATATCATAGGCTTTACTAAAGCTTTTCCTCCTTTTATTTGTCTAGGAGTTCCCATTTTCACTGGTAAACCTAAAGCTAAACATTTCAATTTTCTAGCAGATAACATCAAGATTAAACTGGCTACATGGAAAGCAAAATTGTTGTCTATGGCGGGTAGGGTCATGATGGTCAAGACTGTGATACACAGTATGATGGTGCACTGCATCACCATTTACAACTGGCCAACAAGTATCATCAAAAGCATTGACAAATGGATGAGAAATTTCATTTGGAGTGGCAATGTGAAAAAAAAAGCTTATTACAGTTGCTTGGAAGAAATGTTGCTCTAAGAAATCTGAAGGAGGCCTTGGCATCATCTCTTTGAAGCACTACAACATAGCTACTAACATTCACTTGTGCTGACATTTCCTCAACCAGAACCAATCCTGGGCTACTCTTCTAGCAGCTAGGGTGAAAAGAGGCAACAAAATTATCAAGTACTCCATCAAGTCCTCTCTTTGGAAAGGCTTCAAGGATGTCTATGACAAGGTAATGGACAATTGCACTTGGGTGATTGGAAATGGAAGGAAAATTAACTTCGGGTTGGACAATTGTGCTGGTGCAATCCTGGCCTTCAAATACAAAATTCCAGAAAAAAATCACTCTAGCCTTAAGAACCGTGTTGCTGATTATTGGAACAATAGCTCCTGGTCACTGCATGCCAACTTTTAGCTTGCTTTACATAGTCTTCTATCCTTCATCTCTTCCTTCTCTGTGGCTGAATTGGATTTTGAGGATGCTTTGGTTTGGAGGAATGTGGAATGTGGAATGCTTTCCATTAAACATGCCTACAACATGATCACTAAGACTTCATGGACAGAGAAATGCTCTCACTTCCCCTGGGACAAAGACTCAGCTCCAGGACACCCTATGCTCGTGTGGAAAATCTTGCACAATCGCGTATCCACTGATGAAAATATAACTCTATGTGGTTTATCTTTTCCTTCTACCTGCTCTCTTTACCAAGAAGCTGCTGAAACAGCTACCTATATGTTCTTCTCGTGCAAATTTGCAATGAAATTTGGCTTTGGCTTTGTGGGAGGCTTCAATTGTCTTACCCAATCAACAACATGGCAGACTGCCTCAAGATATTAGAAGAATCATGGAACCCTCAAGCCCTTTCAGTTATCAAAGCAATCATAGTCTACTCTTTTTACCAAATTTTGCAGACAAGAAACAAACTCTAATTTGACAACAATGCTACTCATTGGAAGCACTGCATCTCCCATATTGCTGCCAAGGCTAAATTGGTGGGAAATTTAACTTCTAAAAAGGCTAATAACTCTCTGAGGTGCTTCTCTATGCTTAAAGCCTTTGACATAGGCATCCATCCCCGTAAGCCTTTGTCCGCTGTGGAAGTTCTTTGGTGTCCGCCTGCTCGAGGTTGGATTAAATGCAACATTGATGGGGTTGCTTCGGGTAATCCGCTCTTGGCTTCTTGTGGGAGCCTGTTCAGGGATGATAATGCTAACCATTTGTTTAACTTTAGTTTGTTTTTAAGCCCTGAAAATTCAGTAGTTGTAGGATTCATGGCAACAATCTTAGCTATTGAAAAGGCCAAGCAGCTGGATTGGTCTAAATTATGGCTGGAAACAGACTGTATGTTAGTGGTGAAGGCTTTTGCGCATGTTTATTTGGTGCCTTGGATTCTCAAATTTCGTTGGCTTACGTGTTGGGTGTATACTCTTAGAATTGATTTTATTATCTCGTATATCTTTAGAGAGGCCAATTTTTATGCAGATATCCTGGCTAATATCAAGTTTAAAAGCAAAAACTTCACTTGGTTTAATTCTGTGCATGGAGATATTAGACCGGATTACTTGTTAGATAAGGCGGGTACCCATAGGCTTAGGCTTTGTACTTAAGAGGTTTTGGCTTGGTCCCCCTCTTGTGTCTCTTGTATTCCTTTTTGTTTGATTATTAATATAATCCTCCTTTTTGTTTAAAAAATATGAAGAAGAATTTTAATTGTGGTGATGCCAGATCAACAAAGATAACTCTCACATTATCAGGTAGATCAATCACTTATCCTTATGTTGTGTTTGAAGATGTGTTAGTTAAAGTGGATAATTTATTATTCCTAATAAGTTTTGTTATTTTAAAAATGGATGAAGATGTCGAAGTAACTTTACTTATGGAAAGTTTTTTGTGTGCAACAAATGGAGCTTTCATTGTTGTGGAATTTGGAGAACTTATACCGAGATTTAATAATAAACATATAACTTTCAATGTGTTTGAAGCAATGCGACATCATAAAGAAAATATTCAATGTTATCATGTTGATGAAGTTGAAGAGGTAGTTAAGGAATTACCTCAAAGTGAGTCACCGGTGTTGTCTATCGAAAGACAATGAAGTCGAAGAGTGTCTGCGTCGATTTAAAGCATTCAAAGTAGAGAAAATATTAAGAGAGATTGAAGATTCTAGTGAAAATAGAAAAGATCCTAGAACAAGCAGAAACTAAAAAATCTAATATTCTTGAATTGAAAGAGCTCCCTTTACATTTAAAGTTTAATTTCTCGAGTGACTAACAAATGAAACTAGCTATAACTAATAAATCCTTATCTAAGTTTCAATAAGAAAATATCATGAGAATATTGAGAGTTAATAAAGAAGCACTTGGATTGAAAGTTTCTGACTTGAAGGGAATAGTCCATCTTACTATAAGTGTAAAATCAAACTTGAGAAAGAATTCAAACTAGTAGTTCAACCACAACAGAGACTTAATCCTACAATTTCAAAGAATGTTCAGAGGATGCGTCTCCGCTCCCCACCCCGTGTCCAAATTTATTCCCCATCCCCGTCCCCAATTCCCACCACGGGGAAATATTTTTCCCCATACCCATCTCGACAGATCCCCATGGGGATCCACGAAGATTGAAAGGGACATCGAAGAGTCATCGCATGATCATAGTGGCTATTCATACCATAAGTGGGTAGGAAGTCCTATGCATTAGATGTGAAGGGACATCAAAGGGTCATCGAATGGTCGTTTAAAGGCAACATGATAGAGGTACCTTTAGCAAATTTGAAGGGACAATCATCTTTTCATAGACAACAATTCGAGGGACAAGATCATGTATTCGTAGGCAACACCGGGGTCATCGAGGGACCATGATCTTTGATGATTTAAATCGTAGGGACTTTTGCTAATGGTACCTCTATATTCGAGGGACACGACCATTATTCGTAAGGCAACCAAGAGGGGCGTACCCTAGGGGTGAGTGTGTGCGAATGAGTTAGATTCGAGTATATTATCTTGGGTTAAAGTTAGCTAGCGTTTGATTTCATTATCTTTCCGTGCACACCTAATTAAACATACATCTAACAGTTGAAATATAAGTAGGAATTTAAAGTGCAGAAAATGAATCTACGCTATTACGAAAAACTTGCGCCCTATACAACAATTTCTAGAATTTTAAAAGTAAGCAGTAAATAAGCACACATGCGACAATCACACAGATTTATAGAGGGGGGAGAAGAATCGAAGATTCGAGCGTTAGAAAAATTAGGGTTATAGTAAAAACCTTAGTTAATTAGTTATTAAATTAACATTAATCCTAATTAATTATATACAATTAACCCTAAATTAATTTTAATTGTTAGTCCTAATATCTAAATTAAACCCTAATGTTAATTGCTAATCTTAATTAGGTTGACTAAATAAAGCATTTTAACGTAATTGTTTTTAATTAAATGATAAAAATATTAAACTTAATTAAAACTATCCTAACTAAATTAATTTTAATCCTAATTATACTAAATTAAAATGTATAAATCTAATTGGTGAATTAATTAGTTAATTATATGTTAATTACAAAAAAGGATTGGAAAGAAAACAAACAAAAAAAAACAATTAAAATGAGTGAAGTAATGGGCGTTGGATCCAGTGTGGATGATCTGTGAGGATTCCTGATGGACTGCGCTTTTAGAGCCATTGGATCAAGCATTGTGGAGATCTGATGGCTGGAGAATGGGGGTGTATAATGGGAAGCATTTCTAGAGTCGTTAGATATGGCTCCATGATAATCCGGTGGTTGAGATGCTAAGGGCGCATGGTATCCAGGTGTAGGAGTGCATCATGGAATCTTTGGGGAAACAATAACATACAATTGATAAAAAATAAAGCGCTGAGAGTAGGGCTCGAACCCAGGCCCTCACGCTTATCACACGGATACGTTTAACTAACCAGGCTACATGCAATTGCTGATTAAATAATGGATCGAATTAAATAAATAGTAAAAACAAAGTGAGTGGACAGAAGTCAAAAAGTGAATCAGCTGGGCCCCATAACGTTGCACACGTAGCCAATGATAGTTGGAGAGAGGGTGTGATCAGGTTGACTGGCGAATGGCAGCATCCCTCTCGTGGTTAAGGATTTTAACTCCACTATTCATCGTCTTCTCCCTCTTACCTGCGGATTCAGCTTTGGATTTTGTTGCGGCTTTACCTGCAAATTTCCCACGGATTCCTAACCAGCCGTGACAACAAACTGAAACCTGCAACACAAGGATCGAACAAACAAAACAACAATCCAGATAAACTAAATGACACCCTACGAGTTCAATAATGGCTTCCTCTCGTCCTGAAATGGCTGGGAAGTGGGAGAACGTAGAGCTCCATTCATTGAGCCCTAATCATGGCATCATGTGATTTGGCCACGATACACTCCCAACGATGATCCATACCTGCTCTAAGGGGTCTTAGGAACTCGTCAATATTGTTAGTTTCAACCAAAACGTGCTTAGAATTAAAATTCGATTAACAGAAAAATATGCAAAAAGATGAGTTCATGGATGGGGTCATTAAACGTGTTATACCTATGTTTTTAGATTTAGACTTACTCAATTGTACCTTAGGAACAAGATTGGATGATTGGCTTGGACTGAATGCTGCTGCAATTTGTGACCTTGTGTGCCCTAGCTTTCTTGAGATTTTGTAGTATGTAAACCCTAGCTCTTGGCTGCCAAAATCTCCTTCCCCCATGTTATGAACGAGTTTGGTATATATATATATATGGGAATGAATTAGGGTTGAGACCTAGTTTGAGATTGAATTATTTGGTGACATGGAGATTGAAAAAAGATTTTATATAAAATCTTTCTAAATTTGGTCACCAAGCTATTTTGTACATATTTCTTATTCAATCTTGGCCATTGGATGATATTTGAATTGATTTGAATTAATAAAAAGGAAATAATCATCATATAACTATTTTGGGATTTTATTTGATTTAATTTGACTTTAAATGAATAAAAATCAAATATAAATAAAATCAAGAAATAAGGTTTATATGACCAATGGGCTTCTTATGGACTTGAATTCACGTGAATAGCTTGAAATTAGAGGCCCAATACTTAAAAAACTTAAAATCTCTCAATTAGAGTTTCATGCCTTTCTTGATTTTTACCCAACTTCTGACTATCATAACTCGCTCAATATTTGTCCTATGAAGGTGTTATATGACTTTTTAAAAAGCTCAAGGTGTCCTCTACAAGCCACTTTTAAGCCTTTAATCATTTGGAGATTTTATCTTGATGGTATTTGCCTTGACAAAAAACAGCTTTTTGTGAACTTCAAGAAGGACCTGTAGTGTTTTGGCTCATATCTCTCAAATGATGCATTTTTTGGACTTGGTACCAACATCAAAGTTGTAGATAATTTAATTTCACTATGAATGAGATTTTGTTGGGTAATTTATGATGAACCATATGAGAGTTATGATCAGTCAAAGTTTAGTTGACTTTCTCCTATAAACCCTAATTTAGAAACTTGGACTTTTGATGATTTCTGAGCTTTCCTTGATGAATCATGATCAAATCTTGATCAAATGATGAATGTGACTTTGTTATACCCCAAAATTTGCCCGCATCTTTTTTCAAGAAAACTCCAATCTAAAAATTAAGAGTCTCATATAATCATGGATTTTTATTTCAACAAATATCCTGACATATGAAATACTTAGTTTTTAGAATTTTTCTTATACAATAATTTGGCTTGCAGTTGAATTTATTCTTACGCAAACGCCAAATACTGTTTATTACTTCACACATGCTATTTATTTATTTACAGATAAATAGTACTGACACAATTGGTACAAAGTTAAAATCTTTTTGCAGGCGCAGAATCAGGAAACTCATACTGTACTGGTAACAAGTAGATTATTATTATCTTTTGTTTCCCACTAATTTTTGTACTATATTCCATTATTTTCAAAAATCTTTTCAAATCTCTTTTTCAAAAATCAAATCCTAACTTTATTATCTACATCTCTCTTTTTTCCCAACACTATCATACACTTTCTTTCAAATCTTACTTCCACTCAAATTTTCCTTTTGTACGGAATCACATCATTCCCCAACGTCTCTATCCTTCTTTCCACTCTATAAATACCTCTCATTTTTTCATAAAAATCTCACATCAAATTCTAATTCATCTCTCAAATTTCTACTTCATAATCCATCCTTTCTTCTTCCCCGACAAAATGGCGAAGTGGTGGGAAACGTGTTTTCTTATGGTCATCACCATTGCTACGGTGATCATGTCTTTCTTCTGTCTACATAGCCCGGAACACTGTGGACCTGGGATGCTTATGCTCCCAATCATCTACATGTTACTATTTGTAGCATGGGTTATCAATCGTCATTCTTAAAATTTGCCGTATTTCTTATTTCTTAAATGTACCGTTTATTCGTACTGTTCAATATAGTATGTAATATTTGTACTGTCAGTATTAAATGTTGTACTATTTGTCATAATATTGCTTAATTACTCAGATAATATTTTGTGTGTTTTCTGCCAGTCAAATATTCATTTGTCTGTGCATTAAATGATTTTCAGGGTTATTATTGGTAATTTTGCCCGCATACAGTAAATATTAGTTATTTATTATGTCTGTGTTTTTTTTTAACAAGTCATGTAAATAAACTTTCATTTTTCACATAAAACAAAAACAAAAACAACAAAAAAGAAAATTAACTTTGACTGTTGATTTTTCACTCTAACTGCTACGTCAATACCTGAACATTCAGTTGACAGCCAAACTGCTGGCAGTACAATTCTCAGTGTTTTGTACCATCAATCAAATCAATCTTTTACAATTCAAAATTCCAAGATTTTTGTTCTAGAAGTCTTCTGAATATCACGCGATTAGCAGAGACTCAACACTGCACAAAAATCAGGTACGCTTAACTGTCTCCTACACAAACAGTCCCTGACTAGGGTTTTCTTGTTTTTACAGGAGAAACAAGTTTTTGAGACCTCAAATGGATTTCATGCACATCCATATATCTCAAAGTACCATCATACAAATTTTCAAACTTCAATTCACTCAGACGCACCGTCAGCAGCTCAAACAGTCAACAGACGACCCGTTTGACCAAAAAGTCAACAGACGACCCGTTTGACCAAAAAGTCAACAGACAGTCAAAAATGAATTTTTTTGTCAAAGTCCATATTTTGTCAAAGGATTCATCATTTGATCATTGGATGATCATAATTCATCAAGGAAAGATCAAAAATCAACAAAATCCTAAGATTCAAAATTAGGGTTTTTGCCTGAAAAGTCAACTCAACTTTGACTGATCATAACTCTCTCATCCTTCATCCAAAAAATTCAAAACAAAGCTCATTTTGAAGGAAATTCAATTATCTTTCAAATGCAATTGATCCCATGGTCATTGCATTCACCATTTGAAAAATATGACCAAAGACATTACAGGTCATTTTCAAAGTCAACAAAAAGGCACTTTTTTCAAAAGGACACACAAGGAGCATCAAAAATCATTTTGATATGAGACCAAAGACATTGGTTAGAGGACTCTTTGAGGTTTCCAAAAAGTGCAAGAACTCCTTCATATGACAAAAATTGAGGGATTTACACCTTGTTGAAGTTGGCTAAACTTTGGAAAATGCATAAAACCAACATTGCTCAAAAATGCATTTTTTCCAAATGGGGCCAAGTTTTCATGGTTCAAACATGTTTGCCATGTTATTATGGGCCTCCCACGACCAAGACAAGGCCCACTCCATTTTTTATTCATTTTTGGTTTAAGATTAAATTAAAAAAGAAAAATGGATGGATAAAGAATAGCTTACAAACCAAGCATGACTCATCAAGAGAATCATTCAACTCTGCCCCAAGCCAAGTACAAACAGAAGGAGGGTGGAAAATCAAGCCATGGTGGCTTAAATGCAAAGCTACTCATGTTGAAAAAGTCAAGATTCCACAAAGCTAATGAATGCTTCTTAGCTTCACTTCCAAGCAGCTCTTGGCCTATAAAAGAGCTATCATACTTCAGCAATCAAAGAGACACGAGTTCATAGCCAGTAGAATGCTTGTAACATATTTGTAACAACTTGAATTTTTCAAAGAAATTTAAAATTCGAATTTTAATTTCTAGCTCGTTTCAGTTCAAACTAAACACTTAAATACAATCCTCAATCATCATTGAACATATCCCAATCAGTTTCAAGCCTTGAAGCACTCAGAATCATCCATTATACCTCACGGTTTGTTCAAACTAAAACCAACTTATATCTCATAACACACGCATATCTAGCAAGATGTAGATATATATTTGAACTTAGTGTGGTGTGTAGATCGTTTCTGGAAGTTTAATTGAGCTTTGGATGCTTGTATACGAATCTACCATTTTAGGGTTTTCCAGCTCAAATTTAGGGTTTTTAGTTAGAGCCAAAATCAGAACAAATTAAGAGCATGGTTGAATTCAGTGGAACAAGACGAATCGAATGGACATATCGCGCCAAATTTCTTTTCAGGTTTACCCCTATTCGCTATTTTGCAGGTCTGAAGCTCATCAATTACAGCGCTTTTTTCATAAAAGCGCTATTAAAGGTCCTGGCGAGAGGTTGAAGACGATGAGGTGTCCTCACCTCATTGGACAGCACGCGCGCGTTTTTTTTTAAATTAACCTTTGGTTTCAGTGTTTGCAGGCGTGTCACAAGTGGTGGACCCTCACAATCTGAGCCATCAGATCTCATTTATTAATTCATCCAACGCATCATAATGAAGCCCTATACCATGGACTTTATTTAAATACCACACTGGATCATTAATTATATATTTCTATTTTTATTTTAATTTCTTTGCGAAATTAATTAAAAATAGTTTCAAAAATCCAAAAAATACACAAAAAATATTTTTAAGTTTCTAAAATAATATTTTATTTTCTGAAATAAAAATATTTTATTTTTCTTCATAATTTCAATATTTTGCATAATTAATTAGTATATATTTATATATTTGCTTTTTAATTATTCTAACCAATCAAAAAAATCATAAAAAAAATTGTTCTTTATATAAAATATTGTTTATATATTATAGACTAATTTTGTACATATTTTGAATAATTTTCTCTTTAAGTTTTAATTATTTGTATAATTATTTGTATAATTATGTATTAATTAGCTTAATCAATTTCAAATCAATTTCAAAAATTCCAAAAAAATTAGTTTTGTTTTAAAATTAATTGACAAATATTTTGTACATATTTTAAACTTAATTTCTAGGTTTAAATATATTTTCGTCTTTTTTCTTCATTTTAATTTAATTAATCATGCATTAATTATAATTAAAATCAATCATAAAAAATCCAAAAATATGCCTTTTATTTTTCTTGCAATTTAAATTCCTAGATAAATGTATAGGATGTCAAAATCATGTAAATAGGCTTAGTTTACATTTCCTGCACAATCGATGTAATAGCGTAGATTTACTTTCCGCACTTTACATTTCCGCATTTTAATTTCCGGCAAATATAAACTGCGTGTATGTCAAAGATAAAATTGAACCGTTAGATCACTAACTTCAAAGATAAAATATCTGAATCCAATCACAATCACACTTGCACCTTTTAAGGTAATCCCTTCTCATTCTTTTCAAGATCAAAGTCAAAATTCTACTGTTTCGAGTACAAAATCGAACCTTTTGTTTGTATCCGGTGAAAGGATAGATTTTTAAAGGAAATAGGATAAAGACCTTACAACTCAGGGTAGACCTCCTAGTTTGCTTGCTCAAATCAAAACAAACAAAATTCTCATACACTGTTGTTTTTCAAAACAAAACTTTCTAAAAAGACAATATTTTGTATACATCCAAACACGGATCATTACGAAGTTAACGTTCTTTTCAAAACATCTTTCGAAAGATAAACAAACATTTTGTATACATCCGCACAAGGATCATTACAAATTCAATTTACAAAGGTATTTGAAACCACATATGAGCATTCTAAAGCAATTGAAAAGTGATCGAAAAACAAGTGAGCTAAGCAAACTTAAGAGCCCATGGATAACCATGGATACAAAGGGTGCTAACACCTTCCCTTTGTATAACCTACCCCCTTACCCAGAATTTCTTAAAGGTCTTTTTTCTGTTTCTTTTATAAACCTTTCCTTAATTGGATAAAATAAAAGGTCGGTGGCGACTCTGTGAATTTTCAAAAATGCGAAAGCATTAAGCGATAAAAAAGAGTCAGTTCACGTATCTCTCCCGCTCAGAGGTATGGCCCGAAAAACGGAGGTCCACAGAACTGGCGACTCTGCTGGGGAATCAAATACTTTCAAAAAACAAAATGTTTTCAAAAGGGGTTACCTTAAGAGAGTAGGTCACTTCGATGTTTTCAATTTTTTGACTTGATTGCTCTATTTTTCAAAGGTTTGTTTGGGTATTTTGCTTGTGTGAAAGATTCTAACCCGAATCTCGAGATACCTTAAGTATATGACAATAGACCAAGGAAACTGTACGGCATGTACCGATACGGTTGATCTGGTAGTCATCGTTAGTGCGATACTTTGGTTTATACTGATGTCCCTTGAAAACGATCAAGGAGTATATTAGGCTTCCGAAATGTCATTAAACACTAATTTGTCTTAGAACCTTTTTAGTTGAACTTGACTTATGGCCTATTAAGTGGCTAGCTTTGAAATTGATCGAAGTTAGTTATCCTCGAGGAATATTTTGATCGGCCGCTCGAGCGCCGTATTGAGATGTTACTTCCAAGGATCATAGAACCCGAATACTATTCTAGGACAGGTTTTAACCAACTCAACTTCAGTGGGGAGGGTATCACCTATCAGCTCCATGCAAGCCTTTAAACCTAAGGCTATTGTTTGATTCGTTTTTGTGTGCCACATGTTTGCATCATAAGCATATCATTTTCTCACCAAACACTTCAAGGATCAAAGAGTTTACCTTTGTTTTTGCAGGTAATGGCTCCCGCCACCCGAGATTACATCCGAATCAACATCTCAACGGTACCATCTGAACTAAAAGACTTAGTGTCAGAATTCCCCAGGAATGTTCAATTCACTGAAAGGCATGGTCACCTACTCCATTTGGTTACCTCAAAATTTGAAGAAGACATGATACGGGTCCTGTTCCAGTTCTTTGACCCTGAACATCATTGCTTTACCTTTCCTGATTACCAGTTGGTACCCACTTTGGAAGAATTCTCTGAACTAATCGGATTACCTGTTCGAAATCAATTACCTTTCACTGGTTTGGAAAGGATTCCAAAACCTGAAGTCATTGCTGCCAAGTTCTTATTGGAAAAGGCTCGACTACTGCTAGAAAACAAAAGTTATCCAGCTTTTGAGGAGGTTATGGCCCTTTTGATCTATGGGTTGGTTTTATTCCCAAATCCCGACTAGTTCATAAGTGTACACATCATCAACCTTTTCCTAATCCGTAACCCGGTACCAACATTGCTGGGAGACATTCTACATTCTCTACACACTCGTACCATGAAGAAATGAGGAACTCTCATGTGCTGTATACCACTACTGGCTAGGTGGTTTATATTTCATCTTCCCCGATCAGTGTTGAGAAATGAACAAAGAATGCAATGGTCTCGCAGGATTATGTCTTTGTCTCATTCAGATATCCGGTGGAACAACTTCTTTCAAAGAGACATTACTATCATTGATCATTGTGGAGAGTACCCTAATGTGCCACTCCTTGGCATCAAAGGAGGCATCACTTACAATCCCTCTTTAGCTCTACGCCAATTCAGATATGCAAGGAGCAACGGTCCTCATGACATGATTATCCGTGGCATTGTGTTTGATTACGAGAATGATTCTCATAGGTAGTTAGACCGAACTAGGTTAATAATTAACTGTTATTTATCTTCTGCATTGTTTCAATCCACTCTTCTGGAATTTCTTTCCCTTCTCCAAAAATGTGGACTACCTGAAGGAATTTTTGAAATTTCAATCCCTTCTCTAAAAACGTGGACTATCATATGCAATTTCTGGAATTTCTTTCCCTACTCCAAAAGAGTGGATTAACATATGCAATTTTTAGAATTCCTTTCCCTTCTCTATAGACGTGGACTATAATGTGAAATTTCTGGAATTTATTTTTCTTCTCCAAAAACATGGACTATCATATGCAATTTATGGAATTTCTTTCCCTTCTCTAAAAAATTGGTCTATCATATACAGTTTTTTGAATTTCTTTTCCTTCTCCAAAAACATGGACTATCATATGGACTTTCTGGAATGTCTTTCCCTTCTACAAAAATGTGGACTATCATAAGGAATTTCAGAAATTTCAATCCCTTCTTTAAAAACGTGGACTATCATATGCAATTTCTGAAAATTTTTCCCTTCTCCAAAAGAGTGGACTAACATATGCAATTTGTAGAATTCCTTTCCCTTCTCTATATACGTGGACTATCATATAAAATTTCTTGAATTTCTTTTTTCTTCTCCAAAAACAGTGACTATCATATGCAATTTATGGAATTTCTTTCCCTTCTCTAAAAACGTGGTCTATCATATGCAACTTATTGAATTTCTTTTCCTTCTCCAAAAACGTGGACTATCTTATGGAATTTCTAGAATTTCTTTCCCTTCTCCAAAAATGTGAAGTATCATAATGAATTTCGGAAATTTCAATCCCTTCTCTAAAAACCTGGACTATCATATGCAATATCTGGAATTTCTTTCCCTACTCCAAAAGAGTGGACTAACATATGCAATTTTTAGAATTCTTATCCTTTCTCTATAGACGTGGACTATCATCTGAAATTTCTAGAATTTTTTTTCTTCTCCAAAAACATGGACTATCATATGCTTTTTACGGAATTTCTTTCCCTTCTCTAACAACGTGGTCTATCATATGCAATTTCTTGAATTTCTTTTCCTTCTCCAAATACGTGAACTATCATATGGAATTTCTAGAATTTATTTCCCTTCTCTAAAAATGTGGACTATCATAAGGAATTTTGTAAATTTCAATCCCTTCTCTAAAAAAATGGACTATCATGCAATTTCTGGAATTTCTTTCCCTACTCCAAAAGAGTGGACTAACATATGCAGTTTTTAGAATTCCTTTTCCTTCTCTATAGACGTGGACTATCATGTGAAATTTCTGGAATTTCTTTTTCTTCTCCAAAAACAAAGACTATCAGAAGGAATTTCTGAAATTTCAATCCCTTCTCTAAAAACGTGGACTATCATATGCAATTTATGAAATTTTTTTCCCTACTCCAAAAGAGTGGACTAACATGTGAAATTTCTAGAATTTCTTTTTCTTCTCCAAAAACATGGACTATCATGTGAAATTTCTAGAATTTCTTTTTCTTCTCCAAAAACATGGACTATCATATGCAATTTATGGAATTTCTTCCCTTCTTTAAAAACATGGTCTATCATATGCAATTTCTTGAATTTCTTTTCCTTCTCCAAATACATGGACTATCATATGGAATTTTTGGAATTTCTTTCCCTTCTCCAAAAATGTGAACTATCATAAGGAATTACGGAAATTTCTATCCCTTCTCCAAAAACATGGACTATCATATGCAATTTCTATAAATCCTTTCCCTTCTCTATAGACATGGACTATCATATGAAATTTCTGGAATTTCTTTTTCTTCTCTACAACCATGTACTATAATATGCAATTTATGGAATTTCTTTTCCTTCTCTAAAAACGTGGTCTATCAAATGCAATTTTTTTGAATTTCGTTTCCTTCTCCAAAAACGTCAACTATCATATGGAATTTCTGGAATTTCTTTCCCTTCTCAAAAAATGTGGACTTTCATAAGGGATTTCGGAAATTTCAATCCCTTCTCTAAAAACGTAGACTATCATAGGCAATTTCTGGAATTTCTTTCCCAACTCCAAAAGAGTGGATTAACATATGCAATTTTTAGAATTCCTTTACCTTCTCTATAGACGTGGACTATCATGTGAAATTTTTGGAATTTCTTTTTCTTGTCCAAAAACATGGACTATTATATGCAATTTATGGAATTTCTTTCCCTTCTCTAAAAATGTGGTCTATCATATGCAATTTCTTGGATTTCTTTTCCTTCTCCAAAATCGTGGACTATCATATGGAATTTATGTAATTTCTTTCACTTCTCCAAAAATGTGGACTATCATAAGGAATTTTAGAAATTTTAATCCCTTCTCTAAAAACGTGGACTATCATATGCAATTTTTGAAATTTTTTTCCCTTCTCCAAAAGAGTGGACTAACATATGAAATTTCTACAATTCCATTCCCTTCTCTATAGGCGTGGACTATCATATGAAATTTCTGGAATTTCTTTTTCTTCTCTAAAAACATGG
This sequence comes from Vicia villosa, assembly GCF_029867415.1. Lineage (NCBI taxonomy): Eukaryota > Viridiplantae > Streptophyta > Magnoliopsida > Fabales > Fabaceae > Vicia > Vicia villosa. The sequence continues at coordinate 13,228 of NW_026705156.1, read as the reverse complement.
ACTATCATATCCAATTTATGGAATTTCTTTCCCTTCTCTAAAAACGTGGACTATCATATGGAATTTCTGGAATTCTTTTCCTTCTTCAAAAATGTGGACTATCATAAGGAATTTCAGAAATTTCAATCCCTTCTCTATAAACATGGACCATCATATGCAATATCTGGAATTTCTTTCCCTACTCCAAAAAAGTGGACTAACATAAGCAATTTTTAGAAATCCTTTCCCTTCTCTAAAGACGTGGACTATCATATGAAATTTCTGGACCTTCTTTTTCTTCTTCAAAAACATGGCCTATCATATGCAATTTATGGAATTTCTTTCCCTTCTCTAACAACATGGTCTATCATATGCAATTTCTTGAATTTCTTTTCCTTCTCCAAAAACGTGGACTATCATATGGAATTTCAGGTATTTCTTTCCCTTCTCCAAAAATGTTGACTATCATAAGGGATTTCGGAAATTTCAATCCCTTCTCTAAAAACCTGGACTATCATATGCAATTTCTTGAATTTCTTTTCCATCTCCAAAAACATGGACTATCATATAGAATTTCTGGAATTTCTATCCCTTCTCCAAAAATGTGGACTATTAGAAGGAATTTCGGAAATTTGAATCCCTTCTATAAAAATGTGGACTATCATATGCAATTTATGGAATTTCTTTCCCTTCTCCAAAAGAGTGGACTAACATATGCAATTTCTAGAATTCCTTTCCCTTCTATATAGACGTGGACTATTATCAGAAATTTCGGGAATTTCTTTTTCTTCTCCAAAAACATGGACTATCTTATGCAATTGATGGAATTTCTTTCCCTTCTCTAACAACGTGGTCTATCATATGCAATTTCTTGAATTTCTTTTCCTTCTCCAAAAATGTGGACTATCATATGGAATTTCTGGAACTTCATTCCCTTCTCCAAAAATGTGGACTTTCATAAGGAGTTTCGGAAATTTCAATCCCTTCTCTAAAAACGTGGACTATAATATGCAATTTCTGAAATTTTTTTCCCTTATCCAAAAGAGTGGACTAACATATGCAGTTTCTAGAATTCCTATCCCTTCTCTATAGACGTGGACTATCATATGAAATTTCTGGAATTTCATTTTCTTCTCTAAATACATGGACTGTTATATGCAATTTATGGAATTTCTTTCCCTTCTCTAAAAACGTGGTCTATCATATTCAATTTCTTGAATTTCTTTTCCTTCTCCAAAAACGTGGACTATCATATGGAATTTCTATAATTTCTTTCCCTTCTCAAAAAATGTGGATTATCATAAGGAATTTCGGAAATTTCAATCCCTTCTCTAAAAATGTTGACTATCATATGCAATATATGGAATTTCTTTCCCTACTCCAAAAGAGTGGACTAACATATGCAATTTTTAGAATTCCTATCCCTTCTCTATAGACGTGGACTATCATCTGAAATTTCTGGAATTTTTTTTCTTCTCCAAAAACATGGACTATCATATGCTTTTTATGGAATTTCTTTCCCTTCTCTAACAACGTGGTCTATCATATGCAATTTCTTGAATTTCTTTCCCTTCTCCAAAAATGTGGACTATCGTATGGAATTTCTGGAATTTCTTTCCCTTCACCAAGAAAGTGGACTAGCATATGCAATTTCAGGAATTCCTTTCCTTTCTCCATAGACGTGGACTATCGTATGAAATTTCTGGAATTTCTTTTTCTTCTCCAAAAACATGGACTATCTTATGCAGTTAATGGAATTTCATTCCCTTCTCTAAAAACATGGTCTATCATATGAAAATTCTTGAATTTCTTTTCCTTCTCCAAAAACGTGGATTATCATATGGAATTTATGAAATTTCTTTTCCTTCTCCAAAAATGTGGACTATCATAAGGAATTTATGAAATTTCAATCCCTTCTCTAAAAACATGGACTATCATATGCAATTTCTGGAATTTCTTTCCCTTCTCCAAAAAAGTGGACTAACATATGCAATTTCTAGAATTCTTTTTCCTTCTCCATAGACGTGGACTATCATATGAAATTTCTGGAATGACTTTTTATTCTCCAAATACATGGACTATCATATCCAATTTATGGAATTTCTTTCCCAACTCAAAAAACATGGTCTATCATATGCACTTTCTTGAATTTCTATTCCTTCTCCAAAAACTTGGACTATCATATGGAATTTCTAAAATTTCTTTCCCTTCTCCAAAAATGTGGACTATCATAAGCAATTCAAAAATTTCTATCCCTTCTCTAAAAACATGGACTATCAAATGCAATATCAGAAATTTCTTTCCCTTCTCCAAAAAAATGGAGTAGCGTATGCAATTTTAGGAATTCCTTTCTTCATAGACGTGGACTATCATATGAAATTTTTGAGTTTCTTTTCCTTATCCAAAAACATGGACTATCATAAGCAATTTATGGAATTTCTTTCCTTTCTCTAAAAACCTGGTCTATCATATGCAATTTCTTGAATTTCTTATCCTTCTCCAAAAACGTGGACTATCATATGGAATTTATTAAATTTCTTTTCCTTCTCCAAAAATGTGGACTATCATAAGGAATTTATGAAATTTCAATCCCTTCTCTAAAAACATGGATTATCATATGCAATTTCTGGAATTTCTTTCCCTACTCCAAAAAAGTGAACTAACATAAGCAATTATAGGAATTCCTTTCCCTTCTCCATTGACGTGGACTATCAAATGAAATTTCTGGAATTTGCTTTTCTTCTCCAAAGACATGGACTATCTTATGCAATTACTAGAATTTCTTTCACTTCGCTAAAAATATGGTCTATCATATGCAATTTCTTGAATTTCTTTTCCTTCTCCAAAAACGTGGACTATCATATGGAATTTCTGGAATTCCTTTCCCTTCTCCAAAAATGTGGACAATCATAAGAAATTTATGAAATTTCAATCCCTTCTCTAGAAACGTCGACTATCATATGCAATTTCTGGAATTTTTTCCCTTCTCCAAAAGAGTGGACTAACATATGCAATTTCTAGAATTCCCTTCCCTTCTCTATTCACATAGACTATCATATGAAATTTCTAAAATTTCTTTCTCTTCTCAAAAAACATGGACAATCCTATCCAATTTATGGAATTTCTTTCCTTTATCTAAAAACGTGGTCTATGATATGCAATTTCTTGAATTTCTTTTCATTCTCCAAAAACATGGGCTATCATATGGAATTTCTTCCCCTTCTCCAAAAATGTGGACTATCATAAGGAATTTATGAAATTTCAATCCCTTCTCTAAAAACTTGGACTATCATATTCAATTTGTGGAATTTCTTTCTCATCTTCAAAAGACGGGACTAACATATGAAATTTCTAGAATTCCTTTACCTTCTCTATAGACGTGGATTATCATATGAAATTTCTGGAATTTCTTTCTCTACTCAAAAAACATGGACAGTCATATCCTATTTATGGAATTTCTTTCCCTTATCTAAAAATGTGGTCTATCGTATGCAATTTCTTGAATTTCTTTTCCTTCTCCAAAAACGTGGGCTATCATATAGAATTTCTGGAATTTCTTCCCCTTCTCCAAAAATGTGGACTATCAAAAGGAATTTATGAAATTTCAATCCCTTCTTAAAAAACGTGTACAATCATATGCAGTTTTTGGAATTTCTTTCCCTTCTCCAAAAAAGTGGACTAACATATGCAGTTTTTAGAATTCCTTTCCCATCTCTATAGACGTGGACTATCATGTGAAATTTCTGGAATTTCTTTTTCTTCTCCAAAAACATGGACTATCAGAAGGAATTTCGGAAATTTCATTCCCTTCTCTAAAAACGTGGACTATCATATGCAATTTATGGAATTTCTTTCCCTACTCCATAATAGTGGACTAACATATGCAATTTTTAGAATTCCTTTCCCTTCTTTATAGACGTGGACTATCATGTGAAATTTATAGAATTTCTTTTTCTTCTCCAAAAACATGGACTATCATATGCAATTTATGGAATTTCATTTCCTTCTCCAAATACATGGACTATCAAATGGAATTTCTGGAATTTCTTTCCCTTCTCCAAAAATGTGAACTATCATAAGGAATTTCGGAAATTTCAATCCCTTCTCTTAAAACGTGGACTATCATGTGTAATTTTTGAAATTTTTTCCCTTCTCCAAAAGAGTGGACTAACATATGCAATTTCTACAATTCCATTCCCTTCTCTATAGACGTGGACTATCATATGAAATTTCTGGAATTTCTTTTTCTTCTCTAAAAATATGGCCTATCATATGCAATTTATGGAATTTCTTTCCCTTCCCTAAAAACGTGGTCTATCATATGCAATTTTTTTGAATTTCTTTTCCTACTCCAAAAACATGGACTATCATATGGAATTTCATGAATTTCTTTCCCTTCTCCAAAAATGTGGACTATCATAAGGAATTTCAGAAATTTCAATCCCTTCTCTAAAAACGTGGACCATCATATGCAATATCTGGAATTTCTTTCCTTACTCCAAAAAAGTGGACTAACATATGCAATTTTTAGAATTCCTTTCCCTTCTCTAAAGACGTGGACTATCATATGAAATTTCCGAAATTTCTTTTTCTTCTCCAAAAACATGGCCTATCATATGCAATTTATGGAATTTTTTCCCTTCTATAACAACGTGGTCTATCATATGCAATTTCTTGAATTTCTTTTCCTTCTCAAAAAACGTGGACTATCATATGGAATTTCTGGTATTTCTTTCCCTTCTCCAAAAATGTGGACTATCATAAGGGATTTCGGAAATTTCAATCCCTTCTCTAAAAACCTGGACTATCATATGCAATTTCTTGAATTTCTTTTCCATCTCCAAAAACATGGACTATCATATAGAATTTCTGGAATTTCTATCCCTTCTCCAAAAATGTGGACTATCAAGAGGAATTTCGGAAATTTCAATCCCTTCTCTAAAAATATGGACTATCATATGCAATTTCTTGAGTTTCTTTCCCTTCTCCAAAAGAGTGGGCTAACATATGCAATTTCTAGACTTCCTTTCCCTTCTATATAGACGTGGACTATTATCAGAAATTTCGGGAATTTCTTTTTCTTCTCCAAAAACATGGACTATCATTTGCAATTTATGGAATTTCTTTCCCTTCTCTAAAATCGTGGTCTATCATATGCAATTTCTTAAATTTCTTTACCTTCTCAAAAAATGTGGACTATCATATGGAATTTCTGGAATTTCTCCCCCTTCTCCGAAAATGTGGACTATCATAATCAATTTCTGAAATTCCAATCTCTTCTCTAAAAACATGGACTATCATATGCAGTTTCTGGAATTTCTTTCCCTTCTCCAAAAAAGTGGACTAACATATGCAATTTCTAGAATTCCCTTCCCTTCTCTATACACGTGGACTATCATATGAAATTTCTAAAATTTCTTTCTCTTCTCAAAAAACATGGACAATCCTATCCAATTTATGGAATTTCTTTCCCTTATCTAAAAACGTGGTCTATGATATGCAATTTCTTGAATTTCTTTTCATTCTCCAAAAACGTGGGCTATCATATGGAATTTCTTCCCCTTCTCCAAAAATGTGGACTATCATAAGGAATTTATGAAATTTCAATCCCTTCTCTAAAAACGTGGACTATCATATTCAATTTGTGGAATTTCTTTCTCATCTTCAAAAGACGGGACTAACATATGAAATTTCTAGAATTCCTTTACCTTCTCTATAGACGTGGATTATCATATGAAATTTCTGGAATTTCTTTCTCTACTCAAAAAACATGGACAGTCATATCCTATTTATGGAATTTCTTTCCCTTATCTAAAAATGTGGTCTATCATATGCAATTTCTTGAATTTCTTTTCCTTCTCCAAAAACGTGGGCTATCATATAGAATTTCTGGAATTTCTTCCCCTTCTCCAAAAATGTGGACTATCAAAAGGAATTTATGAAATTTCAATCCCTTCTTAAAAAACGTGTACAATCATATGCAGTTTTTGGAATTTCTTTCCCTTCTCCAAAAAAGTGGACTAACATATGCAGTTTTTAGAATTCCTTTCCCATCTCTATAGACGTGGACTATCATGTGAAATTTCTGGAATTTCTTTTTCTTCTCCAAAAACATGGACTATCAGAAGGAATTTCGGAAATTTCATTCCCTTCTCTAAAAACGTGGACTATCATATGCAATTTATGGAATTTCTTTCCCTACTCCATAATAGTGGACTAACATATGCAATTTTTAGAATTCCTTTCCCTTCTTTATAGACGTGGACTATCATGTGAAATTTATAGAATTTCTTTTTCTTTTCCAAAAACATGGACTATCATATGCAATTTATGGAATTTCATTTCCTTCTCCAAATACATGGACTATCAAATGGAATTTCTGGAATTTCTTTCCCTTCTCCAAAAATGTGAACTATCATAAGGAATTTCGGAAATTTCAATCCCTTCTCTTAAAACGTGGACTATCATGTGTAATTTTTGAAATTTTTTCCCTTCTCCAAAAGAGTGGACTAACATATGCAATTTCTACAATTCCATTCCCTTCTCTATAGACGTGGACTATCATATGAAATTTCTGGAATTTCTTTTTCTTCTCTAAAAATATGGCCTATCATATGCAATTTATGGAATTTCTTTCCCTTCCCTAAAAACGTGGTCTATCATATGCAATTTTTTTGAATTTCTTTTCCTACTCCAAAAACATGGACTATCATATGGAATTTCATGAATTTCTTTCCCTTCTCCAAAAATGTGGACTATCATAAGGAATTTCAGAAATTTCAATCCCTTCTCTAAAAACGTGGACCATCATATGCAATATCTGGAATTTCTTTCCTTACTCCAAAAAAGTGGACTAACATATGCAATTTTTAGAATTCCTTTCCCTTCTCTAAAGACGTGGACTATCATATGAAATTTCCGAAATTTCTTTTTCTTCTCCAAAAACATGGCCTATCATATGCAATTTATGGAATTTTTTCCCTTCTATAACAACGTGGTCTATCATATGCAATTTCTTGAATTTCTTTTCCTTCTCAAAAAACGTGGACTATCATATGGAATTTCTGGTATTTCTTTCCCTTCTCCAAAAATGTGGACTATCATAAGGGATTTCGGAAATTTCAATCCCTTCTCTAAAAACCTGGACTATCATATGCAATTTCTTGAATTTCTTTTCCATCTCCAAAAACATGGACTATCATATAGAATTTCTGGAATTTCTATCCCTTCTCCAAAAATGTGGACTATCAAGAGGAATTTCGGAAATTTCAATCCCTTCTCTAAAAATATGGACTATCATATGCAATTTCTTGAGTTTCTTTCCCTTCTCCAAAAGAGTGGGCTAACATATGCAATTTCTAGACTTCCTTTCCCTTCTATATAGACGTGGACTATTATCAGAAATTTCGGGAATTTCTTTTTCTTCTCCAAAAACATGGACTATCATTTGCAATTTATGGAATTTCTTTCCCTTCTCTAAAATCGTGGTCTATCATATGCAATTTCTTAAATTTCTTTACCTTCTCAAAAAATGTGGACTATCATATGGAATTTCTGGAATTTCTCCCCCTTCTCCGAAAATGTGGACTATCATAATCAATTTCTGAAATTCCAATCTCTTCTCTAAAAACATGGACTATCATATGCAGTTTCTGGAATTTCTTTCCCTTCTCCAAAAAAGTGGACTAACATATGCAATTTCTAGAATTCCCTTCCCTTCTCTATACACGTGGACTATCATATGAAATTTCTAAAATTTCTTTCTCTTCTCAAAAAACATGGACAATCCTATCCAATTTATGGAATTTCTTTCCCTTATCTAAAAACGTGGTCTATGATATGCAATTTCTTGAATTTCTTTTCATTCTCCAAAAACGTGGGCTATCATATGGAATTTCTTCCCCTTCTCCAAAAATGTGGACTATCATAAGGAATTTATGAAATTTCAATCCCTTCTCTAAAAACGTGGACTATCATATTCAATTTGTGGAATTTCTTTCTCATCTTCAAAAGACGGGACTAACATATGCAATTTCTAGAATTCCTTTACCTTCTCTATAGACGTGGATTATCATATGAAATTTCTGGAATTTCTTTCTCTACTCAAAAAACATGGACAGTCATATCCTATTTATGGAATTTCTTTCCCTTATCTAAAAATGTGGTCTATCATATGCAATTTCTTGAATTTCTTTTCCTTCTCCAAAAACGTGGGCTATCATATAGAATTTCTGGAATTTCTTCCCCTTCTCCAAAAATGTGGACTATCAAAAGGAATTTATGAAATTTCAATCCCTTCTTAAAAAACGTGTACAATCATATGCAGTTTTTGGAATTTCTTTCCCTTCTCCAAAAAAGTGGACTAACATATGCAGTTTTTAGAATTCCTTTCCCATCTCTATAGACGTGGACTATCATGTGAAATTTCTGGAATTTCTTTTTCTTCTCCAAAAACATGGACTATCAGAAGGAATTTCGGAAATTTCATTCCCTTCTCTAAAAACGTGGACTATCATATGCAATTTATGGAATTTCTTTCCCTACTCCATAATAGTGGACTAACATATGCAATTTTTAGAATTCCTTTCCCTTCTTTATAGACGTGGACTATCATGTGAAATTTATAGAATTTCTTTTTCTTCTCCAAAAACATGGACTATCATATGCAATTTATGGAATTTCATTTCCTTCTCCAAATACATGGACTATCAAATGGAATTTCTGGAATTTCTTTCCCTTCTCCAAAAATGTGAACTATCATAAGGAATTTCGGAAATTTCAATCCCTTCTCTTAAAACGTGGACTATCATGTGTAATTTTTGAAATTTTTTCCCTTCTCCAAAAGAGTGGACTAACATATGCAATTTCTACAATTCCATTCCCTTCTCTATAGACGTGGACTATCATATGAAATTTCTGGAATTTCTTTTTCTTCTCTAAAAATATGGCCTATCATATGCAATTTATGGAATTTCTTTCCCTTCCCTAAAAACGTGGTCTATCATATGCAATTTTTTTTGAATTTCTTTTCCTACTCCAAAAACATGGACTATCATATGGAATTTCATGAATTTCTTTCCCTTCTCCAAAAATGTGGACTATCATAAGGAATTTCAGAAATTTCAATCCCTTCTCTAAAAACGTGGACCATCATATGCAATATCTGGAATTTCTTTCCTTACTCCAAAAAAGTGGACTAACATATGCAATTTTTAGAATTCCTTTCCCTTCTCTAAAGACGTGGACTATCATATGAAATTTCCGAAATTTCTTTTTCTTCTCCAAAAACATGGCCTATCATATGCAATTTATGGAATTTTTTCCCTTCTATAACAACGTGGTCTATCATATGCAATTTCTTGAATTTCTTTTCCTTCTCAAAAAACGTGGACTATCATATGGAATTTCTGGTATTTCTTTCCCTTCTCCAAAAATGTGGACTATCATAAGGGATTTCGGAAATTTCAATCCCTTCTCTAAAAACCTGGACTATCATATGCAATTTCTTGAATTTCTTTTCCATCTCAAAAAACATGGACTATCATATAGAATTTCTGGAATTTCTATCCCTTCTCCAAAAATGTGGACTATCAAGAGGAATTTCGGAAATTTCAATCCCTTCTCTAAAAATATGGACTATCATATGCAATTTCTTGAGTTTCTTTCCCTTCTCCAAAAGAGTGGGCTAACATATGCAATTTCTAGACTTCCTTTCCCTTCTATATAGACGTGGACTATTATCAGAAATTTCGGGAATTTCTTTTTCTTCTCCAAAAACATGGACTATCATTTGCAATTTATGGAATTTCTTTCCCTTCTCTAAAATCGTGGTCTATCATATGCAATTTCTTAAATTTCTTTACCTTCTCAAAAAATGTGGACTATCATGTGGAATTTCTGGAATTTCTCCCCCTTCTCCGAAAATGTGGACTATCATAATCAATTTCTGAAATTCCAATCTCTTCTCTAAAAACATGGACTATCATATGCAGTTTCTGGAATTTCTTTCCCTTCTCCAAAAAAGTGGACTAACATATGCAATTTCTAGAATTCCCTTCCCTTCTCTATACACGTGGACTATCATATGAAATTTCTAAAATTTCTTTCTCTTCTCAAAAAACATGGACAATCCTATCCAATTTATGGAATTTCTTTCCCTTATCTAAAAACGTGGTCTATGATATGCAATTTCTTGAATTTCTTTTCATTCTCCAAAAACGTGGGCTATCATATGGAATTTCTTCCCCTTCTCCAAAAATGTGGACTATCATAAGGAATTTATGAAATTTCAATCCCTTCTCTAAAAACGTGGACTATCATATTCAATTTGTGGAATTTCTTTCCATCTTCAAAAGACGGGACTAACATATGCAATTTCTAGAATTCCTTTACCTTCTCTATAGACGTGGATTATCATATGAAATTTCTGGAATTTCTTTCTCTACTCAAAAAACATGGACAGTCATATCCAATTTATGGAATTTCTTTCCCTTATCTAAAAATGTGGTCTATCATATGCAATTTCTTGAATTTCTTTTCCTTCTCCAAAAACGTGGGCTATCATATAGAATTTCTGGAATTTCTTCCCCTTCTCCAAAAATGTGGACTATCAAAAGGAATTTATGAAATTTCAATCCCTTCTTAAAAAACGTGTACAATCATATGCAGTTTTTGGAATTTCTTTCCCTTCTCCAAAAAAGTGGACTAACATATGCAGTTTTTAGAATTCCTTTCCCATCTCTATAGACGTGGACTATCATGTGAAATTTCTGGAATTTCTTTTTCTTCTCCAAAAACATGGACTATCAGAAGGAATTTCGGAAATTTCATTCCCTTCTCTAAAAACGTGGACTATCATATGCAATTTATGGAATTTCTTTCCCTACTCCATAATAGTGGACTAACATATGCAATTTTTAGAATTCCTTTCCCTTCTTTATAGACGTGGACTATCATGTGAAATTTATAGAATTTCTTTTTCTTCTCCAAAAACATGGACTATCATATGCAATTTATGGAATTTCATTTCCTTCTCCAAATACATGGACTATCAAATGGAATTTCTGGAATTTCTTTCCCTTCTCCAAAAATGTGAACTATCATAAGGAATTTCGGAAATTTCAATCCCTTCTCTTAAAACGTGGACTATCATGTGTAATTTTTGAAATTTTTTCCCTTCTCCAAAAGAGTGGACTAACATATGCAATTTCTACAATTCCATTCCCTTCTCTATAGACGTGGACTATCATATGAAATTTCTGGAATTTCTTTTTCTTCTCTAAAAATATGGCCTATCATATGCAATTTATGGAATTTCTTTCCCTTCCCTAAAAACGTGGTCTATCATATGCAATTTTTTTGAATTTCTTTTCCTACTCCAAAAACATGGACTATCATATGGAATTTCATGAATTTCTTTCCCTTCTCCAAAAATGTGGACTATCATAAGGAATTTCAGAAATTTCAATCCCTTCTCTAAAAACGTGGACCATCATATGCAATATCTGGAATTTCTTTCCTTACTCCAAAAAAGTGGACTAACATATGCAATTTTTAGAATTCCTTTCCCTTCTCTAAAGACGTGGACTATCATATGAAATTTCCGAAATTTCTTTTTCTTCTCCAAAAACATGGCCTATCATATGCAATTTATGGAATTTTTTCCCTTCTATAACAACGTGGTCTATCATATGCAATTTCTTGAATTTCTTTTCCTTCTCAAAAAACGTGGACTATCATATGGAATTTCTGGTATTTCTTTCCCTTCTCCAAAAATGTGGACTATCATAAGGGATTTCGGAAATTTCAATCCCTTCTCTAAAAACCTGGACTATCATATGCAATTTCTTGAATTTCTTTTCCATCTCAAAAAACATGGACTATCATATAGAATTTCTGGAATTTCTATCCCTTCTCCAAAAATGTGGACTATCAAGAGGAATTTCGGAAATTTCAATCCCTTCTCTAAAAATATGGACTATCATATGCAATTTCTTGAGTTTCTTTCCCTTCTCCAAAAGAGTGGGCTAACATATGCAATTTCTAGACTTCCTTTCCCTTCTATATAGACGTGGACTATTATCAGAAATTTCGGGAATTTCTTTTTCTTCTCCAAAAACATGGACTATCATTTGCAATTTATGGAATTTCTTTCCCTTCTCTAAAATCGTGGTCTATCATATGCAATTTCTTAAATTTCTTTACCTTCTCAAAAAATGTGGACTATCATGTGGAATTTCTGGAATTTCTCCCCCTTCTCCGAAAATGTGGACTATCATAATCAATTTCTGAAATTCCAATCTCTTCTCTAAAAACATGGACTATCATATGCAGTTTCTGGAATTTCTTTCCCTTCTCCAAAAAAGTGGACTAACATATGCAATTTCTAGAATTCCCTTCCCTTCTCTATACACGTGGACTATCATATGAAATTTCTAAAATTTCTTTCTCTTCTCAAAAAACATGGACAATCCTATCCAATTTATGGAATTTCTTTCCCTTATCTAAAAACGTGGTCTATGATATGCAATTTCTTGAATTTCTTTTCATTCTCCAAAAACGTGGGCTATCATATGGAATTTCTTCCCCTTCTCCAAAAATGTGGACTATCATAAGGAATTTATGAAATTTCAATCCCTTCTCTAAAAACGTGGACTATCATATTCAATTTGTGGAATTTCTTTCCATCTTCAAAAGACGGGACTAACATATGCAATTTCTAGAATTCCTTTACCTTCTCTATTGACGTGGATTATCATATGAAATTTCTGGAATTTCTTTCTCTACTCAAAAAACATGGACAGTCATATCCAATTTATGGAATTTCTTTCCCTTATCTAAAAATGTGGTCTATCATATGCAATTTCTTGAATTTCTTTTCCTTCTCCAAAAACGTGGGCTATCATATAGAATTTCTGGAATTTCTTCCCCTTCTCCAAAAATGTGGACTATCAAAAGGAATTTATGAAATTTCAATCCCTTCTTAAAAAACGTGTACAATCATATGCAGTTTTTGGAATTTCTTTCCCTTCTCCAAAAAAGTGGACTAACATATGCAGTTTTTAGAATTCCTTTCCCATCTCTATAGACGTGGACTATCATGTGAAATTTCTGGAATTTCTTTTTCTTCTCCAAAAACATGGACTATCAGAAGGAATTTCGGAAATTTCATTCCCTTCTCTAAAAACGTGGACTATCATATGCAATTTATGGAATTTCTTTCCCTACTCCATAATAGTGGACTAACATA